>NW_027458121.1:0-117815 GCF_050624435.1 Tenrec ecaudatus | reverse complement strand
AGCCTTACCCTAAGCCTAGGGGTGCCCTAGCCTAAGCCTAGGGGTGCCCTAGCCTAAGCCTAATGGTGCCCTAGCCTAAGCTTAGGGGTGCTATAGCCTGAGTCTAGGGGTACACTATGAGGCTTGGAGAGCCGTAGCCTTAGCCTAACCCTAGGGGAGCCCTAGCTTAAGCCTAGGGGTGCCCTAGCCTAAGCTTAGGGGTGCCCTAGCCTAAGCCTAGAGGTGCCCTAGCCTTAGGATAGGGGAGCCCTAGCCTGAGGATAAGGGAGCCCTAGACTTAGCCTAAGCCTAGGATTGTCCTAGCCTAAGCTAACGGGTGCCCTAGCCTGAGTCTAAGGGTGCCCGTGCCTGAGGCTAGGGGAGTCGTTGCCTTAGCCTAAGTGTAGGGGTGCCCTAGCCTAAGCCTAGGGGTGCCCTAGCCTAAGCCTAGGGGTGCCCTAGCCTTAGTGTAGGGGTTCCCTAGCCTAAGCCTAGGGGTGCCATAGCCTGAGTCTAGGGGTGCCCTTGCCTGAGGCTAGGGGAGCCGTTGCCTTAGCCTAAGTGTAGGGGTGCCCTAGCCTAAGCCTAGGGGTGCCCTAGCCTTAGTGTAGGTGTTCCTTAGCCTAACGCTAGGGGTGCCCTAACCTAAGCCTAGATTAGCCCTAGCCTTAGCCTAAGCCTAGGGGTCCCTTAGCCTAAGCCTGGTGATGGCCTACCCTTAGCCTAGGGGTGCCCTAGCCTAAGCCTAAGGGTGCTCTAGCCTTAGGCTAGGGGATCCCTAGCCTTAGCCTAAGCCTACGGGTACCTAGCCTAAGCCTAGGAGTGCCCTATCCTTAGGCTAGGGGATCCCTAGCCTTAGCCTAAGCCTAGGGGTGCCCAAACTTAAGCCTAGGGTTGCCCTAGACTAAGCCTAGGGGTGCCCTAGCCTAAGCCTAGGGGTGCCCTAGCCTAAGCTTAGAAGTTCCCTATCCTAAGCCTAGGGGTTCCCTAGCCAAAGCCCAGGGGTGCCCTAGCCTAAGCCTTGCGTTGCCCTAGCCTAAGCCTAGGGGTGCCCTAGCCTAAGCCTAGGGGTGCCCTAGCCTAAACCTAAGCCTAGGGGTGCCCTAGCCTAAGTCTAGAAGTGCCCTAGCCTAAGCCTACGGGTGCCCTAGCCTAATCCTAGGGATGCCCTAGCCTAAGCCTACGGGTGCCCTAGCCTAAGCCTAGGGGTGCCTTTGCCTAAGCCTAGGGGTGCCCTAGCCTAAGCCTAGGGGTGCCTTTGCCTAAGCCTAGGGGTACCCTAGCCTAAGCCTAGGGGTGCTCTAGCCTTAGGCTAGGGGAGCCTAGCCTTAGCCTAAGCCTAAGCGTGCCCTAGCCTAAGCCTAGGTGTGCCCTAGCTTAATCCTAGGGGTGCCCTAGCCTGAGTCTAGGGGTGCCCTAGCCTGAGTCTAAGGGTGCCCTAGCCTGAGCCTACGGGTGCCCTAGCCTGAGGCTAGGGGAGCCCTAACGTTAGTCTAGCCTAGGATTGCCCTAGCCTAAGCCTAGGGGTGCCATAGCCTGAGTCTAGGGGTGCACTAGCCTGAGGCAAGGGGAGCCACAGCCTTAGCCTAAGCCGAGGGGAGACCTAGCCTAAACCTAGGGGTGCCCTAGCCTAAGCCTAGGGGTGCCCTAGCCTTAGGCTAGGGGAGCCCTAGCTTGAGCCTAGGGGTGCCCTAGCCTGAGGATAGGGGAGCCCTAGACTTAGCCTAAACCTAGGATTGTCCTGGCCTAAGCTAACGGCTGGCCTAGTCTGTCTAGGGGTGCCCTTGCCTGAGGCTAGGGGAGCCGTTGCCTTAGCGTAAGTGTAGGGGTGCCCTAGCCTAAGCCTAGGGGTGCCCTAGCCTAAGCCTAGGGGTGCCCTAGCCTTAGTCTAGGGGTTCCCTAGCCTAAGGCTAGGGGTGCCCTAGCCTAAGCCTAGGTTAGCCCTAGCCTTAGCCTAAGCCTAGGGGTGCTCTAGCCTTAGGCTAGGGGAGCCTTAGCCTTAGGCTAAGCCTAATTGTGCCCTAGCCTAAGCCTAGGGTGCCCTATCCTAAGCTTAGGGGTGCCGTAGCCTTAGGCTAGGAGAGCCCTAGCCTTAACCTAAGCCTAGGGGTGCCGTAGTCTAAGCCTAGGGGTGCCCTAGCCTAAGCGTAGGGGTGCCCTAGCCTAAGCATAGGGGTGCCCTTGCCTTAGTCTAGGGGAGCCCTAGCCATAGCCTAAGCCTAGGCGTGCCCTAGCCTGAGCCTACGGGTGCCCTAGCCTGAGGCTAGGGGAGTCCTAGCCTTAGTCTAGCCTAGGATTGCCCTAGCCTAAGCCTAGGGTGCCATAGCCTGAGTCTAGGGGTGCACCAGCTGAGGCTAGGGGAGCCGTAGCCTTAGCCTAAGCCTAGGGGTGCCCTACCCTAAGCCTAGGGGTGCCCTAGCCTTAGGCCAGGGGAGCCCAAGCCTTAGCCTAAGCCTAGGGGCGCCCTAGCCAAAAGCTAGGGGTGCCCTAGCCTAAGCTTAGGGCTGCCCTAACCTTAGGCTAGGGGAGCCCTAACCTTAGCGTAAGCTAGGGGTGCCTTAGCCTAAACCTTGGGGTGCCCTAGCCTAAGCATAGAGGTGCCCTAGCCTAAGCCTAGGGGTGCCCTAGCCTAAAGCTAAGCCTAGGGGTGCCCTAGCCTAAGTCTAGGGGTGCCCTAACCTAAGCCTACGGGTGCCCTAGCCTAAGCCTAGGAGTGCCCTAGCCTTAGCCTAATCCTAGGGGTGCCCTAGCCAAAGCCTAGGGGTGCCCTAGCCTTAGGCTAGGGGTGCCCTAGCCTTAGCCTAAGCCTACGGGTGCCCTAGCTTAAGCCTAGGGTTGCCCAGCCTAAGCCTAGGGGTGCCCTAGCCTTAGGCTAGGGGAGCCCTAGCCTTAGCCTAAGCCTAGGGGTGCCCTAGATTAAGCCTAGGGTTGCCCAGCCTAAGCTAACGGGTGCCCTAGCCTGAGTCTAGGGGTGCCCTTGCCTGAGGCTAGGGGAGCCGTTGCCTTAGCATAAGTGTAGGGGTGCCCTAGCCTTAGAATAGGGGTGCACTAGCCTAAGCCTAGGGGTGCCATAGCCTTAGTCTAGAGGTTCCCTAGCCTAAGCCTAGGGGTGCCCTAGCCTAAGCCTAGGATAGCCCTAGCCTTAGCCTAAGCCTAGGGGTGCCCTAGCCTAAGCCTAGGGATGGCCTACCCTAAGCCTAGGGGTGCCCTAGCCTAAGCCTAGGGGTGCTCTAGCCTTAGGCTAGGGGAGCCCTAACCTTAGCCTAAGCCTAGGGGTGCCCTAGCCTAAGCCTAGGGGTGCCCTAGCCTAAGCCTAGGGGTGCCCTAGCCTAAGCTTAGGGGTGCCATAGCTTGAGTCTAGGGGTGCACTATGAGGCTAGGGGAGCCCAAGCCTTTTCCTAAGCCTAGGTGTGTCCTAGCCTAAGCCTCGGGGAGCCCTAGCCTGCGCCTAGGGGTGCCGTAGCCTTAGGCTAGGGGAGGCCAAGCCTTAGCCTAAGCCTAGGGGTGCCCTAGTCTAAGCCTAGGGGTGCCCTAGGCTGAGCCTAGGGGAGCCCTAGCCTTAGCCTAAGCCTACGGGTGCCCTAGCTTAAGCCTAGGGGTGCCCTAGCCTAAGCCTAGGGGTGCCCTAGCCTAAGCCTAGGGGTGCCTTTGCCTAAGCCTAGGGGTGCGCTAGCCTAAGCCTAGGGGTGCCCTAGCCATAGGCTAGGGGAGCCCTTGCCTTAGCCTAAGCCTAGGGGTGCCCTAGCCTAAGACTAGTGGTGCCCTAGCCTAAGCCTAGGGGTGCCCTAGCCTAAGCCTATGGGTGCCCTAGCCTAAGCCTAGGGATGCCCTAGCCTGAGGCTAGGGTAGCCCTCACGTTCGTCTAGCCTAGGATTGCCCTAGCCTAAGCCTAGGGGTGCCATAGCCTGAGCCTAGGGGTGCCCTAGCCTGAGGATAGGGGAGCCCTAGACTTAGCCTAAGCCTAGGATTGCCCTAGCCTAAGCTAACAGGTGCCCTAGCCTGAGTCTAGGGGTGCCCTTGCCTGAGGCTAGGGGAGCCGTTGCCTTAGCCTAAGTGTAGGGGTGCCCTAGCCTAAGCCTAGGGGTGCCCTAGCCTAAGCCTAGGGGTGCCTAGCCTTAGTATAGGGGTTCCCTAGCCTAAGCCTAGGGGTGCCCTAGCCTAAGCCTAGGTTAGCCCTAGCCTTAGCCTAAGCCTAGGGGTGCCCTAGCCTAAGCCTAGGGGTGGCCTAGCCTAAGCCTAGGGGTGCCCTAGCCTAAGCCTAGGGGTGCCCTAGCCTAAGCCTAGGGGCGCCATAGCCTGAGTCTAGGGGTGCACTAGCCTGAGGCTAGGGAAGCCGTAGCCTTATCCTAAGCCTAGGGGAGCCCTATCTTAAGGCTAGGGGTGCCCTAGCCTACGCCTAGGGGTGCCCTAGCCTAAGGCTAGAGGTGCCCTAGTCGTAGGGTAGGGGAGCCCTAGCCTTTTCCTAAGCCTAGGCTTGCTGTAGCCTAAGCCTAGGGGTGCCCTAGCCTAAGCCTAGGGGTGCCCTAGCCTAAGCCTAGGGGTGCCTTAGCCTAAGCTTTGGGGTGCCCTAGCCTTAGGCTAGGGGAGCCCTAGCCTTAGTCTAAGCCTAGGGGTGCCCTATCCTTAGGCTAGGGGAGTCCTCGCCTTAGCCGAAGCTTGGGGGTGCCCTAACCTAAACCTAGGCGTGCCCTAGCCTAAGCCTAGGGGTGCCCTAGCCAAGCCTAGGGATGCCCTAGTGTTAGGCTAGAGGAGCCCTAGCCTTTGGCTAAGCCTTGGGTTGCCCTAGCCTAAGTCTAGGTGTGCCCCAGCCTAAGCCTAGGGGTGCCCTAGCCTACATCTAGGGGTGCCCTAGCCTAAGCATAGGGGTGCCATAACCTAAGCCTAGGGGTTCCATACCTAAGCCTAGGGGTGCCCTAGCCTAAGTCTAGGGGTGCCCTAGCCATAGGCTAGGGAAACCCTAGCCTTAGCCTAAGCCTAGCGGTGCCCTAGCCTAAGCCTAGTGGTGTCCTAGCCTAAGCCTAGGGGTGCCCTAGCCTAAGCCCAGGGGTGCCCTAGCCTAAGCTTAGGGGTGCCATAGCCTGAGGCTAGGGAAGCTGTAGCCTTAGCCTAAGCCTAAGGGAGCCCTATCTTAAGCCTAGGGGTGCCCTAGCTTAAGCCTAGGGGTGCCCTAGCCTAAGCCTAGAGGTGCCCTAGCCATAGGGTAGGGGAGCCCTAGCCTTTTCCTAAGCCTAGGGGTGCCCTTGCCTAAGCCTCGGGGTGCCCTAGCCTGAGCCTAGGGGTGCCGTAGCCTTAGGCTAGGGGAGCCCTAGCCTTAGCCTAAGCCTAGGGGTGCCCTAGTTTAAGCCTAGGGGTGCCCTAGACTGATCCTATGGGAGCCCTAGCCATAGCCTAAGCCTAGGATTGCCCTAGCCTAAGCTTAGGGGTGCCCTAGCCTGAGTCTAGGGGTGCCCTAGCCTGAGGCTAGGGGATCCGTTGCCTAAGCCTAAGTCTAAGGGTGCCCTAGCCTAAACCTACGGTTGCCCTAGCCTAAGCCTAGGGGTGCCCTAGCCTAAACCTAGGGGTGCCCTAGCCTTAGTCTAGGGGAGCCCTAGCCTTAGCGTAAGCCTAGTCGTGCCCTATCCTGAGCCTAGGGGTGCCCTAGCCTGAGCCTACGGGTGCCCACGCCTGAGGCTAGGGGAGCCCTAGCCTAAGCCTAGGGGTGCCCTAGCCTAAGCCTAGGGGTGCCTTAGCCTAAGCCTAGGGGTGCCCTAGCTGTAGGCCAGGGGAGCCCTAGCCATAGCCTAAGCCTAGGGGTCCCCTTGCCTAAACCTAGGGGTTCCCTAGCCTAAGCTTAGGGGTGCCCTAGCCTTAGGCTAGGGGAGCCCTAGCCTTAGTCTAAGCCTAGGGGTGCCCTATCCTTAGGCTAGGGGAGTCCTAGCCTTAGCCGAAGCTTGGGGGTGCCCTAGCCTAAACCTAGGGGTGCCCCAGCCTAAGCCTAGGGGTGCCCTAGCCAAGCCTAGGGATGCCCTAGTGTTAGGCTAGAGGAGCCCTAGCCTTAGCCTAAGCCTAGGGGTGCCCTAGACTAAGCCTAGGGGTGCCCGAGCCTAAGCCTAGGGTTGCCCTAGCCTAAGTCTAGGGGTGCCTAGCCTAAGCCTAGGGGTGCCCTCGCCTTAGGCTAGGGGAGCCCTAGACTTAGCCTAAGCCTAAGTGTGCCCCAGCCTAAGCCTAGGGGTGCCCTAGCCTACATCTAGGGGTGCCCTAGCCTAAGAATAGGGGTGCCATAACCTAAGCCTAGGGGTTCCATACCTAAGCTTAGGGGTGCCCTAGCCTAAGCCTAGGGGTGCCCTAGCCTTAGTGTAGGGGTTCCCTAGCCTAAGCCTAGGGGAGATTAGCCATAGCCTAAGCCTAGGGGTGCCCTAGCCTAAACCTAGGGGTGCCCTAGCCTAAGCTTAGGGGTGCCCTAGCCTTAGGCTAGGGAAGCCCTAGCCTTAGCTTAAGCCTAGCGGTGCCCTAGCCTAAGCCTAGTGGTGTCCTAGCCTAAGCCTAGGGGTGCCCTAGCTTAAGGCTAGGGGTGCCCTAGCCTAAGCCTAGGGGTGCCCTAGTCTAAGCATAAGGGTGCCCTAGCCTAAGCCTAGGAGGGTCCTAGCCTAAACCTAGGGGTGCCCTAGCCTTAGGCTCGGGGAGCCCTAGCCTTAGCCTAATCCTAGGGGTGCCCTAGCCTAAGCCTAGGGGTGCCCTATCCCAAGCCTATGGGTGCCCTAGCCTTAGGCTAAGGAAGCCCTAGACTTAGCCTAAGCATAGGGCTGCCCTAGCCTAATCCTAGGGGTGCCCAAGCCTAAGCCTAGGGGTGCCCTAGCCTTAGGCTAGGGGAGCCCAACCTTAGCCTAAGCTTAGGGGTGCCCTAGCCTAAGCCTAGGGCTGCCTAGCCTAAGCCTAGGAGTGCCCTAGCCTAAGCCTAGGGGTGCCCTAACCAAAGTCTAGGGTGCCCTAGCCTAAGCGTAGAGGTGCCCTGACCTTAGGCTAGGGGAGCCCTAACCTTAGCGTAAGCCTAGGGGTGCCTTAGCCTAAGCCTTGGGTTGCCCTAGCCTAAGCCTAGGGGTGCCCTAGCCTAAGCCTAGGGGTGCCCTAGCCTAAACCTAAGCCTAGGGGTGCCCTAGCCTAAGTCTAGAGGTGCCCTAGCCTAAGCCTACGGTTGCCCTAGCCTAAGCCTAGGAGTGCCCTAGCCTTAGGCTAGGGGTGCCCTAGCCTTAGCCTAAGCCTACGGGTGCCCTAGCTTAAGACTAGGGGTGCCCTAGCCTTAGGCTAGGGGAGCCCTAGCCTTAGCCTAAGCCTAGGGGTGCCCTAGCCTAAGCCTAGAGTTGCCCTAGCCTTAGGCAAGGGTAGCCCTAGCCTTAGCCTAAGCCTAGGGGTGCCCTAGCCTAAGACTAGTGGTGCCCTAGCCTAAGCCTATGGGTGCCCTAGCCTAAGCCTAGGGATGCCCTAGCCTGAGGCTAGGGTAGCCCTCACGTTAGTCTAGCCTAGGATTGCCCTAGCCTAAGCCTAGGGGTGCCATAGCCTGAGCCTAGGGATGCCCTAGCCTGAGGATAGGGGAGCCCTAGACTTAGCCTAAGCCTAGGATTGCCCTAGCCTAAGCTAACGGGTGCCCTAGCCTGAGTCTAGGGGTGCCCTTGCCTGAGGCTAGGGGAGCCGTTGCCTTAGCCTAAGTGTAGGGGTGCCCTAGCCTAAGCCTAGGGGTGCCCTAGCCTAAGCCTAGGGGTGCCTAGCCTTAGTATAGAGGTTCCCTAGCCTAAGCCTAGGGGTGCCCTAGCCTAAGCCTAGGTTAGCCCTAGCCTTAGCCTAAGCCTAGGGGTGCCCTAGCCTAAGCCTAGGGGTGGCCTAGCCTAAGCCTAGGGGTGCCCTAGCCTAAGCCTAGGGGTGGCCTAGCCTAAGCCTAGGGGCGCCATAGCCTGAGTCTAGGGGTGCACTAGCCTGAGGCTAGGGAAGCCGTAGCCTTATCCTAAGCCTAGGGGAGCCCTATCTTAAGGCTAGGGGTGCCCTAGCCTACGCCTAGGGGTGCCCTAGCCTAAGGCTAGAGGTGCCCTAGTCGTAGGGTAGGGGAGCCCTAGCCTTTTCCTAAGCCTAGGCTTGCTGTAGCCTAAGCCTAGGGGTGCCGTAGCCTTAGGCTAGGGGAGCCCTAGCCTTAGCCTAAGCCTAGGGGTGCCCTAGTTTAAACCTAGAGGTGCCCTAGACTGATCCTATGGGAGCCCTAGACTTAGCCTAAGCCTAGGATTGCCCTAGCCTAAGCTTAGGGGTGCCCTAGCCTGAGTCTAGGGGTGCCCTAGCCTAAGCCTACGGTTGCCCTAGCCTAAGCCTAGGAGTGCCCTAGCCTAAGCCTAGGGGTGCCCTAGCCTAAGCCTAGGGGTGCCCTAGCCTAAGCTTAGGGGTGCCATAGCCTGAGTCTAGGGGTGCACTATGAGGCTAGGGGAGCCGTAGCCTTAGCCTAACCCTAGGGGAGCCCTAGCTTAAGCCTAGGGGTGCCCTAGCCTAAGCCTAGGGGTGCCCTAGCCTAAGCCTAGAAGTGCCCTAGCCTTAGGCTAGGGAAGCCCTAGCCTTTTCCTAGCCTAGGTGTGCCCTAGCCTAAGCTTCGGGATGCCCTAGACTGAGCCTGGGGGTGCCGTAGCCTTAGGCTAGGGGAGCCCAAGCCTTAGCCTAAGCCTAGAGGTGCCCTAGTCTAAGCCTAGGGGTGCCCTAGCCTGAGCCTAGGGGAGCCCTAGCCTTAGCCTAAGCCTAGGATTGCCCTAGCCTAAGCTTAGGGGTGCCCAAGCCTGAGTCTAGGGGTGCACTAGCCTGAGGCAAGGGGAGCCGCAGCCTTAGCCTAAGCCTAGGGGAGCCCTAGCCTAAGCCTAACCTTAGGGGTGCCCTAGCCTGAGTATAAGGGTGCCCTTGCCTGAGGCTAGGGGAGCCGTTGCCTTAGCCTAAGTGTAGGGGTGCCCTAAGCCTAAGCCTAGGGGTGCCCAAGCCTAAGCCTAGGGGTGCCCTAGCCTTAGTGTAGGGGTTCCCTAGCCTAAGCCTAGGGGTGCCCTAGCCTAAGCCTAGGTTAGCCCTAGCCTAAGCCTAAGCTTAGGGGTGCCTTAGCCTAAGCCTAAGGATGGCCTACTTTTAGCCTAGGGGTGCACTAGCCTAAGCCTAGGGGTGCTCTAGACTTAGGCTAGGGGATCCCTAGCCTTAGCCTAAGCCTACGGGTGCCCTATCCAAAGCCTAGGAGTGCCCTATCCTTGGGCTAGGGGATCCCTAGCCTTAGCCTAAGCCTAGGGGTGCCCTAGCCTTAGGCTAGGCGAGCCCTAGCCTTAGCCTAAACCTAGGGGTGCCCTAGCCTAAGCCTAGGGGTGCCCTAGCCTAATCTTAGAAGTTCCCTATCCTAAGCCTAGGGGTTCCCTAGCCAAAGCCTAGGGGTGCCCTAGCCTAAGCCTAGGGGTGCCCTAGCCTAAGCCTAGGGGTGCACTAGCCTTAGGCTAGGGGAGCCATAGCCTTAACCTAAGCCTAGGGGTGCCCTAGTCTAAGCCTAGGGGTGCCCTAGCTTAAGCTTAGAAGTTCCCTATCCTAAGCCTAGGGGTTCCCTAGCCAAAGCCTAGGGGTGCCCTAGCCTAAGCCAAGGGGTGCCCTAGCCTAAGCCTTGGTGTGCCCTAGCCTAAGCCTAGGGATTCCCTAGACTAAGCCTAGGGGTGCCCTAGCCTAAGCCTAGGGGTGCCTTTGCCTAAGCCTAGGGGTGCCCTAGCCTAAGACTAGGGGTGCCTTTGCCTAAGCCTAGGGGTACCCTAGGCTAAGCCTAGGGGTGCTCTAGCCTTAGGCTAGGGGAGCCTAGCCTTAGCCTAAGCCTAGGCGTGCCCTAGCCTAAGCCTAGGGGTGCCCTAGCCAAATCCTAGGGGTGCCCTAGCCTTAGGCTCAGGGAGCCCTAGCCTTAGCCTAATCGTAGGGGTGCTCTAGCCTAAGCCTAGGGATGCCCTAGCCCAAGCCTATGGGTGTCCTAGCCGTAGGCTAGGGGAACCATAGACTTAGCCTAAGCCTAGGGCTGCCCTAGCCTAATCCTAGGGGTGCCCTAGCCTAACCCTAGGGGTGCCCAAGCCTAAGCCTAGGGGTGCCCTAGCTTTAGGCTAGGGGAGCCTTAGCCTTAGCCTAAGCCTAGGGGTGCCCTAGCCTAAGCCTAGGGGTGCCCTAGCCTAAGCCTAGGGCTGCCCTAGCATAAGCCTAGAAGTGCCCTAGCCTAAGCCTAGGGGTGCCCTAACCAAAGCCTGGGGTGCCCTAGCCTAAGCGTAGAGGTGCCCTAGCCTTAGGCTAGGGGAGCCCTAACCTTAGCGTAAGCCTAGGGGTGCCTTAGCCTAAGCCTTGCGTTGCCCTAGACTAAGTCTAGGGGTGCCCTAGCCTAAGCCTAGAGGTGCCCTAGCCTTAGCCTAAGCCTAGGGGTGCCCTAGCCTCAGCTTAGGGGTGCATTAGCCTCTGCCTAGGGGTGCGCTAGCCTAAGTCTTGGGGTGCCCTAGCCTAAGCCTACTGGTGCCTTAGCCTATGCCTAGGGGTGACCTAGCCTTAGCCTAAGCCTAGGGGTGCCCTAGCCTAAGCCTAGGGGTGCCCTAGCCTAAGCCTAGGGGTGCCCTAGCCTAAGCCTAGGGGTGCCCTAGCCTTAGGCTAGGAGAGCCCTAGCCTTAGCCTAAGCCTAGGGGTGCCCTAGCCAAAGCCTAGGGGTGCCCTAGCCTAAGCCTAGAGGTGCCCTAGTCTTAGGCTAGGGGAGCCCTAACCTTAGCGTAAGCCTAGGGGTGCCTTAGCGTAAGCCTTGGGGTGCCCTAGCCTAAGCCTAGTGGTGCCTTAGCCTAAGCCTACGGGTGACCTAGCCTTAGCCTAAGCCTAGGCGTGACCTAGCCTAAGCCTAAGGGTGACCTAGCCTAATCCAAGGAGTGCCCTAGCCAAGTCTAGGGATGCACTAGCCTGAGTCTAAGGGTGCCCTAGCCTCAGCCTACGGGTGCCCTAGCCTGAAGCTAGGGGAGCCCTAACGTTAGTCTAGCCTAGGATTGCCCTAGCCTAAGCCTAGGGGTGACATAGCCTGAGTCTAGGGGTGCACTAGCCTGAGGCAAGTGGAGCCGCAGCCTTAGCCTAAGCCTAGGGGAGCCCTAGCCTAAGACTAGGGGTGCCCTAGCCTAAGCCTTGGGGTGCCCTAGCCTTAGGCTAGGGGAGCCCTAGTCTGAGTCTAGGGATGCCCTAGCCTGAGGATAGGGGAGCCCTGGACTTAGCCTAAGCCTAGGATTATCCTAGCCTAAGCTAACGGGTGCCCTAGCCTGAGTCTAGGGGTGCCCTTGCCTGAGGCTAGGGGAGCCGTTGCCTTAGCCTAAGTGTAGGGGTGCCGTAGCCTAAGACTAGGGGTGCCCAAGCCTAAGCCTAGGGGTCCCTAACCTTAGTCTAGCGGTTCCCTAGCCTAAGCCTAGGGGTGCCCTATGCTAAGCCTAGGTTAGCCCTAGCTTTAGCCTAAGCCTAGGGGTGCCCTAGCCTAAGCCTAGGGGTGCCCTAGCCTAAGCCTAGGGGTGCCCTAGCCTAAGCCTAGGGGTGCCCTAGCCTAAGCTTAGGGGTGCCATAGCCTGAGTCTAGGGGTGCACTATGAGGCTAGGGGAGCCGTAGCCTTAGCCTAACCCTAGGGGAGCCCTAGCTTAAGCCTAGGGGTGCCCTAGCCTAAGCCTAGGGGTGCCCTAGCCTAAGCCTAGAAGTGCCCTAGCCTTAGGCTAGGGGAGCCCTAGCCTTTTCCTAGCCTAGGTGTGCCCTAGCCTAAGCTTCGGGGTGCCCTAGACTGAGCCTAGGGGTGCCGTAGCCTTAGGCTAGGGGAGCCCAAGCCTTAGCCTAAGCCTAGAGGTGCCCTAGTCTAAGCCTAGGGGTGCCCTAGCCTGAGCCTAGGGGAGCCCTAGCCTTAGCCTAAGCCTAGGATTGCCCTAGCCTAAGCTTAGGGGTGCCCAAGCCTGAGTCTAGGGGTGCACTAGCCTGAGGCAAGGGGAGCCGCAGCCTTAGCCTAAGCCTAGGGGAGCCCTAGCCTAAGCCTAACCTTAGGGGTGCCCTAGCCTGAGTATAAGGATGCCCTTGCCTGAGGCTAGGGGAGCCGTTGCCTTAGCCTAAGTGTAGGGGTGCCCTAAGCCTAAGCCTAGGGGTGCCCTAGCCTTAGTGTAGGGGTTTCCTAGCCTAAGCCTAGGGGTGCCCTAGCCTAAGCCTAGGTTAGCCCTAGCCTAAGCCTAAGCTTAGGGGTGCCTTAGCCTAAGCCTAAGGATGGCCTACTTTTAGACTAGGGGTGCACTAGCCTAAGCCTAGGGGTGCTCTAGACTTAGGCTAGGGGATCCCTAGCCTTAGCCTAAGCCTACGGGTGCCCTATCCAAAGCCTAGGAGTGCCCTATCCTTGGGCTAGGGGATCCCTAGCCTTAGCCTAAGCCTAGGGGTGCCCTAGCCTTAGGCTAGGCGAGCCCTAGCCTTAGCCTAAGCCTAGGGGTGCCCTAGCCTAAGCCTAGGGGTGCCCTAGCCTAATCTTAGAAGTTCCCTATCCTAAGCCTAGGGGTTCCCTAGCCAAAGCCTAGGGGTGCCCTAGCCTAAGCCTAGGGGTGCACTAGCCTTAGGCTAGGGGAGCCATAGCCTTAACCTAAGCCTAGGGGTGCCCTAGTCTAAGCCTAGGGGTGCCCTAGCCTTAGGCTAGGGGAGCCATAGCCTTAACCTAAGCCTACGTGTGCCCTAGCCTAAGCCTTGGTGTGCCCTAGCCTAAGCCTAGGGATTCCCTAGCCTAAGCCTAGGGGTGCCCTAGTCTAAGCCTAGGGGTGCCTTTGCCTAAGCCTAGGGGTGCCCTAGCCTAAGACTAGGGGTGCCTTAGCCTAAGCCTAGGGGAGACCTAGCCTAAGCCTAGTGGTGCCTTAGCCAAAGCCTAGGGGTGACCTAGCCTTAGCCTAAGCCTAGGGGTGCCCTAGCCTAAGCCTAGGGGTGCCCTAGCCTAAGCCTAGGGGTGCCCTAGCCTAAGCCTAGGGGTGCCCTATCCTTAGGCTAGGAGAGCACTAGCCTTAGCCTAAGCCTAGGGGTGCCCTAGCCAAAGCCTAGGGGTGCCCTAGACTAACCCTAGAGGTGCCCTAGTCTTAGGCTAGGGGAGCCCTAACCTTAGCGTAAGCCTTGGGGTGCCCTAGCCTAAGCCTAGTGGTGCCTTAGCCTAAGCCTAGGGGTGACCTAGCCTTAGCCTAAGCCTAGGGGTGCCCTAGCCTAAGCCTAGGAGTGCCCTAGTCTAAGCCTAGGGGTGCCCTAGCCTAAGCCCAGGGGTGCCTTTGCCTAAGCCTACGGGTGCCCTAGCCTAAGCCTAGGGGTGCCTTTGCCTAAGCCTAGGAGTGCCCTAACCTAAGCCTAGGGGTGCCCTATCCTTAGGCTAGGGGATCCCTAGCCTTAGCCTAAGCCTGGGGGTACTCTAGCTTAAGCCTAGGGGTGCCTTGGCCTTAGGCTAGGGGAGCCCTAGCCTTAGCCTAAGCCTAGGGGTGCCCTAGCCTAAGCCTAGGGGTGCCCTAGACTAAGCTTAGAAGTTCCCTATCCTAAGCCTAGGGGTTCCCTAGCCAAAGCCTAGGGGTGCCCTAGCCTAAGCCTAGGGGTGCCCTAGCCTAAGCCTAGGGGTGCACTAGCCTTAGGCTAGGGGATCCCTAGCCTTAGCCTAAGCCTAGGTGTGCCCTAGCCTAAGCCTTGGTGTGCCCTAGCCTAAGCCTAGGGATTCCCTAGCCTAAGCCTAGGGGTGCCCTAGCCTAAGCCTAGGGGTGCCTTTGCCTAAGCCTAGGGGTGCCCTAGCCTAAGACTAGGGGTGCCTTTGCCTAAGCCTAGGGGTACCCTAGGCTAAGCCTAGGTGTGCTCTAGCCTTAGGCTAGGGGAGCCTAGCCTCAGCCTAAGCCTAGGGGTGCCCTAGCCTAATCCTAGGGGTGCCCTAACCTAAGTCTAGGGGTGCCCTAGCCTGAGTCTAAGGGTGCTTAGCCTGAGCCTACGGGTGCCCTAGCCTGAGGCTAGGGGATCCCTAACGTTAGTCTAGCCTAGGATTGCCCTAGACAAAGCCTAGGGGTGCCTTAGCCTAACCCTAGAGGTGCCCTAGTCTTAGGCTAGGGGAGCCCTGACCTTAGCGTAAGCCTTGGGGTGCCCTAGCCTAAGCCTAGTGGTGCCTTAGCCTAAGCCTAGGGGTGACCTAGCCTTAGCCTAAGCCTAGTGGTGCCCTAGCGTAAGCCTAGGAGTGCCCTAGCCTAAGCCTAGGGGTGCCCTAGCCTAAGCCCAGGGGTTCCTTTGCCTAAGCCTACGGGTGCCCTAGCCTAAGCCTAGGGGTGCCTTTGCCTAAGCCTAGGCGTGCCCTAACCTAAGCCTAGGAGTGCTCTAGCCTTAGGCTAGGGAAGCCTAGCCTTAGCCTAAGCCTAGGAATGCCCTAGCCTAAGCCTAGGGTTGCCCTAGCCTAATCCAAGGGGTGCCCTAGCCTAAGTCTAGGGATGCCCTAGCCTGAGTCTAAGGGTGCCCTAGCCTGAGCCTACGGGTGCCCTAGCCTGAAGCTAGGGGATCCCTACCGTTAGTCTAGCCTAGGATTGCCCTAGCCTAAGCCTAGAGGTGCCATAGCCTGAGTCTAGGGGTGCACTAGCCTGAGGCAAGGGGAGCCGCAGCCTTAGCCTAAGCCTAGGGGAGCCCTAGCCTAAGACTAGGGGTGCCCTAGCCTAAGCCTTGGGGTGCCCTAGCCTTAGGCTAGGGGAGCCCTAGCCTGAGCCTAGGGGTGCCCTAGCCTGAGGATAGGGGTGCCCTAGACTTAGCCTAAGCCTAGGATTGTCCTAGCCTAAGCTAACGGGTGCCCTAGCCTGAGTCTAGGGGTGCCCTTCCCTGAGGCTAGGGGAGCCATTTCCTTAGCCTAAGTGTAGGGGTGCCCTAGCCTAAGACTAGGGTTGCCCTAGCCTAAGCCTAGGGGTGCCCTAGCCTTAGTCTAGGGGTTCCCTAGCCTAAGCCTAGGGGTGCCCTAGGCTAATCCTAGGTTTGCCCTAGCCTTAGCCTAAGCCTAGGGGTGCCCTAGCCTAAACCTAGGGATGGCCTACCTTAAGCCTAGGGGTGCCCTAGCCTAAGCCTAGGGGTGCTCTAGCCTTAGGCTAGGGGAGCCCTAGCCTTCGCCTAAGCCTAGGGGTGCCCTAGCGTAAGCCTAGGGGTGCCCTAGCCTAAGCCTAGGGGTGCCCTAGCCTAAGCTTAGGGGTGCCATAGCCTGAGTCTAGGGGTGCACTATGAGGCTAGGGGAGCCGTAGCCTTAGCCTAACCCTAGGGGAGCCCTAGCTTAAGCCTAGGGGTGCCCTAGCCTAAACCTAGGGGTGCCCTAGCCTAAGCCTACAGGTGCCCTAGCCTTAGGCTAGGGGAGCCCTAGCCTTTTCCTAAGCCTAGGTGTGCCCTAGCCTAAGCCTCGGGGTGCCCTAGCCTGAGCCTAGGGGTGCCGTAGCCTTAGGCTAAGGGAGCCCAAGCCTTAGCCTAAGCCTAGAGGTGCCCTAGTCTAAGTCTAGGGGTGCCCTAGCCTGAGCCTAGGGGAGCCCTAGGCTTAGCCTAAGCCTAGGATTGCCCTAGCCTGAGCTTAGGGGTGCCCAAGCCTGAGTCTAGGGGTGCACTAGCCTGAGGCAAGGGGAGCCGCAGCCTTAGCCTAAGCCTAGCGGAGCCCTAGCCTAAGCCTAAGCTTAGGGGTGCCCTAGCCTGAGTATAAGGGTGCCCTTGCCTGAGGCTAGGGGAGCCGTTGCCTTAGCCTAAGTGTAGAGGTGCCCTAAGCCTAAGCCTAGGGGTACCCTAGCCTAAGCCTAGGGGTGCCCTAGCCTTAGTGTAGGGGTTCCCTAATCTAAGCCTAGGGGTGCCCTAGCCTAAGCCTAGGTTAGCCCTAGCCTAAGCCTAAGCTTAGGGGTTCCCTAGCCTAAGCCTAAGGATGGCCTACTTTTAGCCTAGGGGTGCCCTAGCCTAAGCCTAGGGGTGCTCTAGACTTAGGCTAGGGGATCCCTAGCCTTAGCCTAAGCCTACGGGTGGCCTAGCCTAAGCCTAGGAGTGCCCTATCCTTGGGCTAGGGGATCCCTAGCCTTAGCCTAAGTCTAGGGGTACCCTAGCTTAAGTCTAGGGGCGCCCTAGCCTAAGACTATGGGTGCCTTTGCCTAAGCCTAGAGGTACCCTAGCCTAATCCTAGGGGTGCCCTAGCCTAAGTCTAGGGGTGCCCTAGCCTGAGTCTAAGGGTGCTTAGCCTGAGCCTACGGGTGCCGTAGCCTGAGGCTAGGGGAGCCCTAACGTTAGTCTAGCCTAGGATTGCCCTACCCTAAGCCTAGGGGTGCCATAGCCTAAGCCTAGGGGTGCCCTAGCCTAATCCTAGGGGTGCCCTAGCCTAAGTCTAGGGGTGCCCTAGCCTGAGTCTAAGGGTGCTTAGCCTGAGCCTACGGGTGCCGTAGCCTGAGGCTAGGGGAGCCCTAACGTTACTCTAGCCTAGGATTGCCCTACCCTAAGCCTAGGGGTGCCATAGCCTGAGTCTAGGGGTGCACTAGTCTGAGGCAAGGGGAGCCGCAGCCTTAGCCTAAGCCTAGGGGAGACCTAGCCTAAGCCTAGTGGTGCCTTAGCCAAAGCCTAGGGGTGACCTAGCCTTAGCCTAAGCCTAGGGGTGCCCTAGCCTAAGCCTAGGGGTTCCCTAGCCTAAGCCTAGGGGTGCCCTAGCCTAAACCTAGGGGTGCCCTAGCCTTAGGCTAGGAGAGCCCTAGCCTTAGCCTAAGCCTAGGCGTGCCCTAGCCAAAGCCTAGGGGTGCCCTACCCTAACCCTAGAGGTGCCCTAGTCTTAGGCTAGGGGAGCCCTAACCTTAGCGTAAATCTTGGGGTGCCCTAGCCTAAACCTAGGAGTGCCCTAGCCTAAGCCTAGGGGTGCCCTAGCCTAAGCCCAGGGGTGCCTTTGCCTAAGCCGACGGGTGCCCTAGCCTAAGCCTAGGGGTGCCTTTGCCTAAGCCTAGGGGTGCCCTAACCTAAGCTTGGGGTGCTCTAGCCTTAGGCTAGGGAAGCCTAGCCTTAGCCTAAGCCTAGGCATGCCCTAGCCTAAGCCTAGGGGTGCCCTAGCCTAATCCAAGGGGTGCCCTAGCCTAAGTCTAGGGATGCCCTAGCCTGAGTCTAAGGGTGCCCTAGCCTGAGCCTACGGGTGCCCTAGCCTGAAGCTAGGGGAGCCCTAACGTTAGTCTAGCCTAGGATTGCCCTAGCCTAAGCCTAGGGGTGCCATAGCCTGAGTCTAGGGGTGCACTAGCCTGAGGCAAGGGGAGCCGCAGCCTTAGCCTAAACCTAGGGGAGCCCTAGCCTAAGACTAGGGGTGCCCTAGCCTAAGCCTTGGGGTGCCCTAGCCTTAGGCTAGGGGAGCCCTAGCCTGAGCCTAGGGGTGCCCTAGCCTGAGGATAGGGGAGCCCTAGACTTAGCCTAAGCCTAAGATTGTCCTAGCCTAAGCTAACGGGTGCCCTAGCCTGAGTCTAGGGGTGCCCTTTCCTGAGGCTAGGGGAGCCATTTCCTTAGCCTAAGTGTAGGGGTGCCCTAGCCTAAGACTAGGGGTGCCCTAGCCTAAGCCTAGGGGTGCCCTAGCCTTAGTCTAGGGGTTCCCTAGCCTAAGCCTAGGGGTGCCCTAGGCTAAGCCTAGGTTTGCCCTAGCCTTAGCCTAAGCCTAGGGGTGCCCTAGCCTAAGCCTAGGGATGGCCTACCTTAATCCTACGGGTGCCCTAGCCTAAGCCTAGGGGTGCTCTAGCCTTAGGTTAGGGGAGCCCTAGCCTTCGCCTAAGCCTAGGGGTGCCCTAGCATAAGCCTAGGGGTGCCCTAGCCTAAGCCTAGGGGTGCCCTAGCCTAAGCTTAGGGGTGCCATAGCCTGAGTCTAGGGGTACACTATGAGGCTAGGGGAGCCGTAGCCTTAGCCTAACCCTAGGGGAGCCCTAGCTTAAGCCTAGGGGTGCCCTAGCCTAAGCCTAGGGGTGCCCTAGCCTAAGCCTAGAGGTGCCCTAGCCTTAGGCTAGGGGAGCCCTAGCCTTTTCCTAAGCCTAGGTGTGCCCTAGCCTAAGCCTCTGGGTGCCCTAGCCTGAGCCTAGGGGTGCCGTAGCCTTAGGCTAGGGGAGCCCAAGCCTTAGACTAAGCCTAGGATTGCCCTAGCCTAAGCTTAGGGGTGCCCAAGCCTGAGTCTAGGGGTGCACTAGCCTGAGGCAAGGGGAGCCGCAGCCTTAGCCTAAGCCTAGGGAAGCCCTAGCCTAAGCCTAAGCTTAGGGGTGCCCTAGCCTGAGTATAAGGGTGCCCTTTCCTGAGGCTAGGGGAGCCGTTGCCTTAGCCTAAGTGTAGGGGTGCCCTAAGCCTAAGCCTAGGGGTGCCCTAGCCTAAGCCTAGGGGTACCCTAGCCTTAGTGTAGGGGTTCCCTAGTCTAAGCCTAGGGGTGCCCTAGCCTAAGCCTAGGTTAGCCCTAGCCTAAGCCTAAGCTTAGGGGTGCCCTAGCCTAAGCCTAAGGATGGCCTACTTTTAGCCTAGGGGTGCCCTAGCCTAAGCCTAGGGGTGCTCTAGACTTAGGCTAGGGGATCCCTAGCCTTAGCCAAAGCCTACGGGTGCCCTAGCCTAAGCCTAGGAGTCCCCTATCCTTGGGCTAGGGGATCCCTAGCCTTAGCCTAAGTCTAGGGGTACCCTAGCTTAAGCCTAGGGGTGCCCTAGCCTTAGGCTAGGGGAGCCCTAGCCTTAGCCTAAGCCTAGGGGTGCCCTAGCCTAAGCCTAGGGGTGCCCTAGCCTAATCTTAGGAGTTCCCTATCCTAAGCCTAGGGGTTCCCTAGCCAAAGCCTAGGGGTGCCCTAGCCTAAGCCTAGGGGTGCCCTAGCCTAAGCCTAGGGGTGCCCTAGCCTAAGCCTAGGGGTGCACTAGCCTTAGGCTAGGGGAGCCATAGCCTTAGCCTAAGCCTAGGGGTGCCCTAGCCTAAGCCTAGGGGTGCCCTAGCCTAAGCTTAGAAGTTTCCTATCCTAAGCCTAGGGGTTCCCTAGCCAAAGCCTAGGGGTGCCCTAGCCTAAGCCTAGGGGTGCCCTAGCCTAAGCCTAGGGGTGCAATAGCCTTAGGCTAGGGGATCCCTAGCCTTAGCCTAAGCCTAGGTGTGCCCTAGCCTAAGCCTTGGTGTGCCCTAGCCTAAGCCTAGGGATTCCCTAGCCTAAGCCTAGGGGTGCCCTAGCCTAAGCCTAGGGGTGCCTTTGCCTAAGCCTAGGGGTGCCCTAGCCTAAGACTAGAGGTGCCTTTGCCTAAGCCTAGGGGTACCCTAGGCTAAGCCTAGGGGTGCTCTAGCCTTAGGCTAGGGGAGCCTAGCCTTAGCCTAAGCCTACGCGTGCCCTAGCCTAAGCCTAGGGGTGCCCTAGCCTAATCCTAGGGGTGCCCTAGCCTAAGTCTAGGGGTGCCCTAGCCTAAGCCTAGGGGTGCCCTAGCCTCAGCCTAGGGGTGCCCTAGCCTAAGCCTAGGGGTGCCCTAGCCTTAGGCTAGGAGAGCCCTAGCCTTAGCCTAAGCCTAGGGGTGCCCTAGCCAAAGCCTAGGGGTGCCCTAGCCTAACCCTAGAGGTGCCCTAGTCTTAGGCTAGGGGAGCCCTAACCTTAGCGTAAGCCTTGGGGTGCCCTAGCCTAAGCCTAGTGGTGCCTTAGCCTAAGCCTAGGGGTGACCTAGCCTTAGCCTAAGCCTATGGGTGCCCTAGCCTAAGCCTAGGAGTGCCCCAGCCTAAGCCTAGGGGTGCCCTAGCCTAAGCCCAGGGGTGCCTTTGCCTAAGCCTACGGGTGCCCTAGCCGAAGCCTAGGGGTGCCTTTGCCTAAGCCTAGGGGTGCCCTAACCTAAGCCTAGGGGTGCCCTATCCTTAGGCTAGTGGATCCCTAGCCTTAGCCTAAGCCTAGGGGTACCCTAGCTTAAGCCTAGGGGTGCCCTAGCCTTAGGCTAGGGGAGCCCTAGCCTTAGCCTAAGCCTAGGGGTGCTCTAGCCTAAGCCTTGGGGTGCCCTAGACTAAGCTTAGAAGTTCCCTATCCTAAGCCTAGGGGTTCCCTAGCCAAAGCCTAGGGGTGCCCTAGCCTAAGACTAGGGGTGCCCTAGCCTAAGCCTAGGGGTGCACTAGCCTTAGGCTAGGGGATGCCTAGCCTTAGCCTAAGCCTAGGTGTGCCCTAGCCTAAGCCTTGGTGTGCCCTAGCCTAAGCCTGGGGATTCCCTAGCCTAAGCCTAGGGGTGCGTTTGCCTAAGCCTAGGGGTGCCATAGCCTAAGACTAGGGGTGCCTTTGCCTAAGCCTAGGGGTACCCTAGCTTAAGCCTAGGGGTGCCCTAGCCTTAGGCTAGGGGAGCCCTAGCCTTAGCCTAAGCCTAGGGGTGCCCTAGCCTAAGCCTAGGGGTGCCCTAGCCTAATCCTAGGGGTGCCCTAGCCTAAGTCTAGGGGTGCCCTAGCCTGAGTCTAAGGGTGCTTAGCCTGAGCCTACGGGTGCCCTAGTCTGAGGCTAGGGGAGCCCTAACGTTAGTCTAGCCTAGGATTGCCCTAGCCTAAGCCTAGGGGTGCCATAGCCTGAGTCTAGGGGTGCACTAGCCTGAGGCAAGGGGAGACGTAGCCTTAGCCTAAGCCTAAGGGAGACCTAGCCTAAGCCTAGTGGTGCCTTAGCCAAAGCCTAGGGGTGAACTAGCCTTAGCCTAAGCCTAGGGGTGCCCTAGCCTAAGCCTAGGGGTGCCCTAACCTAAGCCTAGGGGTGCCCTAGCCTAAGCCTAGGGGTGCCCTAGCCTTAGGCTAGGAGAGCCCAAGCCTTAGCCTAAGCCTAGGGGTGCCCTAGCCAAAGTCTTGGGGTGCCCTAGCCTAACCCTAGAGGTGCCCTACTCTTAGGCTAGGGGAGCCCTAACCTTAGCGTAAGCCTTGGGGTGCCCTAGCCTAAGCCTAGTGGTGCCTTAGCCTAACCCTAGGGGTGACCTAGCCTTAGCCTAAGCCTAGGGGTGCCCTAGCCTAAGCCTAGGAGTGCCCCAGCCTAAGCCTAGGGGTGCCCTAGCCTAAGCCCAGGGGTGCCGTTGCCTAAGCCTACGGGTGCCCTAGCCTAAGCCTAGTGGTGCCTTTGCCTAAGCCTAGGGGTGCCCTAACCTAAGCCTAGGGGTGCCCTATCCTTAGGCTAGGGGATCCCTAGCCTTAGCCTAAGCCTAGGGGTACCCTAGCTTAAGCCTAGGGGTGCCCTAGCCTTAGGCTAGGGGAGCCCTAGCCTTAGCCTAAGCCTAGGGGTGCCCTAGCCTAAGCCTAGTGGTGCCCTAGACTAAGCTTAGAAGTTCCCTATCCTAAGCCTAGGGGTTCCCTAGCCAAAGCCTAGGGGTGCCCTAGCCAAAGCCTAGGGGTGCCCTAGCCTAAGCCTAGGGGTGCACTAGCCTTAGGCTAGGGGATCCCTAGCCTTAGCCTAAGCCTAGGTGTGCCCTAGCCTAAGCCTTGGTGTGCCCTAGCCTAAGCCTAGGGATTCCCTAGCCTAAGCCTAGGGGTGCCCTAGCCTAAGCCTAGGGGTACGTTTGCCTAAGCCTAGGGGTGCCCTAGCCTTAGGCTAGGGGAGCCCTAGCCTTAGCCTAAGCCTAGGGGTGCCCTAGCCTAAGCCTAGGGGTGCCCTAGCCTAATCCTAGGGGTGCCCTAGCCTAAGTCTAGGGGTGCCCTAGCCTGAGTCTAAGGGTGCTAGGCCTGAGCCTACGGGTGCCCTAGCCTGAGGCTAGGGGAGCCCTAACGTTAGTCTAGCCTAGGATTACCCTAGCCTAAGTCTAGGGGTGCCATAGCCTGAGTCTAGGGGTGCACTAGTCTGAGGAAAGGGGAGCCGCAGCCTTAGCCTAAGTCTAGGGGAGACCTAGCCTAAGCCTAGTGGTGCCTTAGCCAAAGCCTAGGGGTGACCTAGCCTTAGCCTAAGCCTAGGGGTGCCCTAGCCTAAGCCTAGGAGTGCCCTAGCCTAAGCCTAGGGGTGCCCTAGCCTAAGCCTAGGGGTGCCCTAGCCTAAGCCTAGGGGTGCCCTAGCCTTAGGCTAGGAGAGCCCTAGCCTTAGCCTAAGCCTAGGGGTGCCCTAGCCAAAGCCTAGGGGTGCCCTAGCCTAACCCTAGAGGTGCCCTAGTCTTAGGCTTGGGGAGCCCTAACCTTAGCGTAAGCCTAGGGGTACCTTAGCATAAGACTTGGGGTGCCCTAGCCTAAGCCTAGTGGTGCCTTAGCCTAAGCCTAGGGGTGACCTAGCCTTAGCCTAAGCCTAGGGGTGCCCTAGCCTAAGACTAGGAGTGTCCTACCCTAAGCCTAGGGGTGCCCTAGCCTAAGCCCAGGGGTGCCTTTGCCTAAGCCTACGGGTGCCCTAGCCTAAGCCTAGGGGTGCCTTTGCCTAAGCCTAGGGGTGCCCTAACCTAAGCCTACGGGTGCTCTAGCCTTAGGCTAGGGAAGCCTAGCCTTAGCCTAAGCCTAGGCATGCCCTAGCCTAAGCCTAGGGGTGCCCTAGCCTAATCCAAGGGGTGCCCTAGCCTAAGTCTAGGGATGCCCTACCTGAGTCTAAGGGTGCCCTAGCCTGAGAATACGCGTGCCCTAGCCTGAAGCTAGGGGAGCCCTAACGTTAGTCTAGCCTAGGATTGCCCTAGACTAAGCCTAGGGGTGCCATAGCCTGAGTCTAGGGGTGCACTAGCCTGAGGCAAGGGGAGCCGCAGCCTTAGCCTAAGCCTAGGGGAGCCCTAGCCTAAGACTAGGGGTGCCCTAGCCTAAGCCTTGGGGTGCCCTAGCCTGAGGATAGGGGAGCCCTAGCCTGAGCCTAGGGGTGCCCTAGCCTGAGGATAGGGGAGCCCTAGACTTAGCCTAAGTCTAGGATTGTCCTAGCCTAAGCTAACGGGTGCCCTAGCCTGAGTCTAGGGGTGCCCTTGCCTGAGGCTAGGGGAGCCATTGCCTTATCCTAAGTGTAGGGGTGCCCTAGCCTAAGACTAGGGGTGCCCTAGCCTAAGCCTAGGGGTGCCCTAGCCTTAGTCTAGGGGTTCCCTAGCCTAAGCCTAGGGGTGCACTAGGCTAAGCCTAGGTTTGCCCTAGCCTTAGCCTAAGCCTAGGGGTGCCCTAGCCTAAGCCTAGGGATGGCCTACCTTAAGCCTAGGGGTGCCCTAGCCTAAGCCTAGGGGTGCTCTAGCCTTAGGCTAGGGGAGCCCTAGCCTTCGCCTAAGCCTAGGGGTGCCCTAGCGTAAGCCTAGGGGTGCCCTAGCGTAAGCCTAGGGGTGCCCTAGCCTAAGCTTAGGGGTGCCATAGCCTGAGTCTTGGGGTGCACTATGAGGCTAGGGGAGCCATAGCCTTAGCCTAACCCTAGGGGAGCCCTAGCTTAAGCCTAGGGGTGCCCTTGCCTAAGCCTAGGGGTGCCCTAGCCTAAGCCTAGAGGTGCCCTAGCCTTAGGCTAGGGGAGCCCTAGCCTGAGCCTAGGGGTGCCCTAGCCTGAGGATAGTGGAGCCCTAGACTTAGCCTAAGCCTAGGATTGTCCTAGCCTAAGCTAACGGGTGCCCTAGCCTGAGTCTAAGGGTGCCCTTGCCTGAGGCTAGGGGAGCCGTTGCCTTAGCCTAAGTGTAGGGGTGCCCTAGCCTAAACCTAGTGGTGCCCTAGCCTAAGCCTAGGGGTGCCCTAGCCTTAGTGTAGGGGTTCCCTAGCCTAAGCCTAGGGGTGCCCTAGCCTAAGCCTAGGTTAGCCCTAGCCTTAGCCTAAGCCTAGGGGTGCCCTAGCCTAAGCCTAGGGATGGCCTACCCTTAGCCTAGGGGTGCCCTAGCCTAAGCCTAGGGGTGCTCTAGACTTAGGCTAGGGGATCCCTAGCCTTAGCCTAAGCCTACGGGTGCCCAAGCCTAAGCCCAGGAGTGCCCTATCCTTAGGCTAGGGGATCCCTAGCCTTAGCCTAAGCCTAGGGGTACCCTACCTTAAGCCTAGGGGTGCCCTAGACTAAGCCTAGGGGTGCCCTAGCCTAAGCCTAGGGGTGCCCTTGCCTTAGGCTAGGGGAGCCCTAGCCTTAGCCTAAGCCTAGGGGTGCCCTAGCCTAAGCCTAGGGGTGCCCTAGCCTAAGCTTCGAAGTTCCCTATCCTAAGCCTAGGGGTTCTCTAGCCAAAGCCTAGGGGTGCCCTAGCCTAAGCCTAGGGGTGCCCTAGCCTAAGCCTAGGGGTGCACTAGCCTTAGGCTAGGGGATCCCTAGCCTTAGCCTAAGCCTAGGTGTGCCCTAGCCTTAACCTTGGTGTGCCCTAGCCTAAGCCTAGGGATGCCCTAGCCTAAGCCTTGGGGTGCCCTAGCCTAAGCCTAGGGGTGCCTTTGCCTAAGCCTAGGGGTGCCCTAGCCTAAGAGTAGGGGTGCCTTTTCCTAAGCCTAGGGGTACCCTAGCCTAAGCTTAGGGGTGCTCTAGCCTTAGGCTAGGGGAGCCTAGCCTTAGCCTAAGCCTAGGCGTGCCCTAGCCTATGCCTAGGGGTGCCCTAGCCTAATCCTAGGGGTGCCCTAGCCTAAGTCTAGGGGTGCCCTAGCCTGAGTCTAAGGGTTCCCTAGCCTGAGCCTACGGGTGCCCTAGCCTGAGCCTACGGGTGCCCTAACGTTAGTCTAGCCTAGGATTGCCCTAGCCTAAGCCTAGGGGTGCCATAGCCTGAGTCTAGGGGTGCACTAGCCTGAGGCAAGGGGAGCCGCAGCCTTAGCCTAAGCCGAGGGGAGACCTAGCCTAAGCCTAGGGGAGCCCTAGCCTGAGCCTAGGGGTGCCCTAGCCTGAGGATAGGGGAGCCCTAGACTTAGCCTAAGCCTAGGATTGTCCTAGCCTAAGCTAACGGGTGGCCTAGCCTGAGTCTAGGGGTGCCCTTGTCTGAGGCTAGGGGAGCCGTTGCCTTAGCGTAAGTGTAGGGGTGCCCTAGCCTAAGCCTAGGGGTGCCCTAGCCTAAGCCTAGGGGTGCCCTAGCCTTAGTATAGGGGTTCCCTAGCCTAAGCCTAGGGCTCCCCTAGCCTAAGCCTAGGTTAGCCCTAGCCTTAGCCTAAGCCTAGGGGTGCTCTAGCCTTAGGCTAGGGGAGCCCTAGCCTAAGCCTAAGGGTGCCCTAGCCTAAGCCTAGGGGTGCCCTAACCTAAGCTTAGGGGTGCCATAGCCTGAATCTAGGGGTGCACTAGCCTGAGGCAAGGGTAGCCGCAGCCTTAGCCTAAGCCTAGGGGACCCCTAGCCTAAGACTAGGGGTGCCCTAGCCTAAGCCTTGGGGTGTCCTAGCCTTAAGCTAACGGGAGCCCTAGCCTGAGACTAAGGGTGCCGTTGCCTTAGCCTAAGTGTAGGGGTGCCCTAGCCTAAGACTAGGGGTGCCCTAGCCTAAGCCTAGGGGTGCCCTAGCCTTAGTCTAGGGGTTCCCTAGCCTAAGCCTAGGGGTGCCCTAGGCTAAGCCTAGGTTAGCCCTAGCTTTAGCCTAAGCCTAGGGGTGCCCTAGTCTAAGCCTTGGGATGGCCTACCTTAAGCCTAGGGGTGCCCTAGCCTAAGCCTAGGGGTGCTCTAGCCTTAGGCTAGGGGAGCCCTAGCCTTAGCCTAAGCCTAGGGGTGCCCTAGTCTAAGCCTAGGGGTGCCCTAGCCTAAGCCTAGGGGTGCCCTAGCCTAAGCTTAGGGGTGCCATAACCTGAGTCTAGGGGTGCACTATGAGGCTAGCGGAGCCGTAGCCTTAGCCTAACCCTAGGGGAGCCCTAGCTTAAGCCTAGGGGTGCCCTAGCCTAAGCCTAGGGGTGCCCTAGCCTAAGCCTAGAGGTGGCCTAGCCTTAGGCTAGGGAAGCCCTAGCCTTTTCCTAAGCCTAGGTGTGCCCAAGCCTAAGCCTCGGGGTGCCCTAGCCTGAGCCTAGGGGTGCCGTAGCCTTAGGCTAGGGGAGCCCAAGCTTTAGCCTAAGCCTTGAGGTGCCCTAGTCTAAGCCTAGGGGTGCCCTAGCCTAAACCTAGGGGTGCCCTAGCCTAAGCTTAGGGGTGCCCTAGCCTTTGGCAATGGGAGCCCTAGACTTAATCTAAGCCTAGGGGTGCCTTATGCTTAGGCTAGGGGAGTCCTCGCCTTAGCCGAAGCCTAGGGGTGCCCAAGCCTAAACCTACCGGTGCCCTAGCCTAAGCCTAGGGGTGCCCTAGCCCAAGCCTAGGGATGCCCTAGCGTTAGGCTAGAGGAGCCCTAGTCTTAGCCTAAGCCTAGGGGTGCCCTAGCCTAAGCCTAGGGGTGCCCTAGTCTAAGTCTAGGGGCGCCTAGCCTAAGCCTAGCGGTGCCCTAGCCTTAGGCTAGGGGAGCCCTAGACTTAGCCTAAGCCTAGGTGTGTCCCATCCTAAGCCTAGGGGTGCCCTAGCCTACGTCTAGGGGTGCCCTAGCCTAAGCATAGTGGTGCCCTAACCTAAGCCTAGGGGTTCCATACCTAAGCCTAGGGGTGCCCTAGCCTAAGCCTAGGGGTGCCCTAGCCTAAGCCTAGGGGTGCCCTAGCCTTAGGCTAGGGAAGCCCCAGCCTTAGCCTAAGCCTAGGTGTGCACTAGCCTAAGCCTAGGGGTGCCCTAGCCTAAGCCTACGGGTGCCCTAGCCTAAGCCTAAGGGTGCCTTAACCTAAGCCTAGGGGTGCCCTAGCCTTAGGCTAGGGGAGCCCTAGCCTTAGCCTAAGCCTAGGGGTGCCCTAGCCTAAGCCTAGTGGTTTCCTAGCCAAAGCCTAGGGGTGCCCTAGCCTTAGACTAGGGGAGCCGAAGCCTTAGCCTAAGCCTAGGGGTGCCCTAGCCTAAGCGTAGGGGTGCCCTAGCCTAAGCCTAGTAGTATCATAGCCTAAGCCTAGGGGTGCCCTAGCCTTAGGCTCTGGGAGCCTTAGCCTTAGCCTAATCCTAGGGGTGCTGTAGCCTAAGCCTAGGGGTGCACTAGCCCAAGCCTATGGGTGCCCTAGCCTTAGGCTAGGGGAGCCCTAGACTTAGCCTAATCCTAGGGCTGCCCTAGCCTAAGCCTAGGGTGCCCTAGCCTAAGCCTAGGGCTGCCCTAGCCTAAGCCTAGGAGTGCCCTAGCCTAAGCCTAGGGGTGCCCTAGCCTTAGGCTAGGGGAGCCCTAGCCTTAGCTTAAGCCTAGGGGTGCCCTAGCCTAAGCCTAGGGCTGCCCTAGCCTAAGCCTAGGGCTGCCCTAGCCTAAGTCTACGGGTGCCCTAGCCTAAGCCTAGGGCTGCACTAGCCAAGCCGAGGGGTGCCCTAGCCTAAGCGTAGAGGATCCCTAGCCTTAGGCTAGGGGAGCCCTAACCTTAGCGTAAGCCTAGGGGTGCCTTAGCCTAAGCCTTGGGTTGCCCTAGCCTAAGCCTAGGGGTGCCCTAGCCTAAGCCTAGGGGTGCCCTAGCCTAAACCTAAGTCTAGGGGTGCCCTAGCCTAAGCTTACGGGTGCCCTTGCCTAAGCCTAGGAGTGCCCTAGTTAGGCTATGGGATCCCTAGCCTTAGCCTAAGCCTAGGGGTGCCCTAGCTTAAGCCTAGGTGTGCCCTAACCTAAGCCTAGGGGTGCCCTAGCCTAAGCCTAGGGGATCCCTAGCCTTAGGCTAGGGGAGCCCTAGCCTTATCTTAAGCCTAGGGGTGCCCTAGCCTAAGCCTAGTGGTGTCCTAGCCTAAGCCTAGGGGTGCCCTAGATTAAGCCTAGGGGTGCCCTAGCCTAAGTCTAGGGGTGCCCTAGTCTAAACCTAAGGGTGCCCTAGCCTTAGAATAGGGGAGCCCAAGGCTCAGCCTAAGCCTAGGAGTGCCCTAGCCTAACCTATGGGTGCCCTAGCCTAAGTCTAGGAGTGTCCTAGCCTAAGCCTAGGGGTGCCCTAGCCTTAGGCTCGGGGAGCCCTAGCCTTAGCCTAATCCTAGGGGTGCCGTAGCCTAAGTCTAGGGGTGTCCTAGCCCAAGCCTATGGGTGCCCTAGCCTTAGGTTAGGGGAGCCGTAGGCTTAGGCTAAGCCTAGGGCTGCCCTAGCCTAAGCCTAGGAGTGCCCTAGCCTAAGCCTAGGGGTGCCCTAGCCTTAGGCTAGGGGAGACCTAGCCTTAGCCTAAACCTAGGGGTGCCCTAGCCAAAGCCTAGTGGTGCCATAGCCTAAACCTAAGGGTGCTTTAGCCTTAGACTAGGGGAGCCCAAGCCTCAGCCTAAGCCTAGGAGTGCCCTAGTCTAAGCCTAGGGGTGCCCTAGCCTAAGCCTACGGGTGCCCTAGCCTAAGCTTAGGAGTGGCCTAGCCTAAGCCTAGGGGTGCCCTAGCCTTATGCTCGGGGAGCCCTAGCCTTAGCCTAATCCTAGGGGTGCCGTAGCCTAAGCCTAGGGGTGTCCTAACCCAAGCCTACGGGTGCCCTAGCCTAAGCCTAGGGGTGCCTTTGCCTAAGCCTAGGGGTGCCCTAACCTAAGCCTAGGGGTGCCCTATCCTTAGGCTAGGGGATCCCTAGCCTTAGCCTAAGCCTAGGGGTACCCTAGCTTAAGCCTAGGGGTGCCCTAGCCTTAGGCTAGGGGAGCCCTAGCCTTAGCCTAAGCCTAGGGGTGCCCTAGCCTAAGCCTAGGGGTGCCCTAGACTAAGCTTAGAAGTTCCCTATCCTAAGCCTAGGGGTTCCCTAGCCAAAGCCTAGGGGTGACCTAGCCTAAGCCTAGGGGTGCCCTAGCCTAAGCCTAGGGGTGCACTAGCCTTAGGCTAGAGGATGCCTAGCCTTAGCCTAAGCCTAGGTGTGCCCTAGCCTAAGCCTACGGGTGCCCTAGCCTAAGCCTAAGGGTGCCTTAACCTAAGCCTAGGGGTGCCCTAGCCTTAGGCTAGGGGAGCCCTAGCCTTAGCCTAAGCCTAGGGGTGCCCTAGCCTAAGCCTAGTGGTTTCCTAGCCAAAGCCTAGGGGTGCCCTAGCCTTAGACTAGGGGAGCCGAAGCCTTAGCCTAAGCCTAGGGGTGCCCTAGCCTAAGCGTAGGGGTGCCCTAGCCTAAGCCTAGTAGTATCATAGCCTAAGCCTAGGGGTGCCCTAGCCTTAGGCTCTGGGAGCCTTAGCCTTAGCCTAATCCTAGGGGTGCTGTAGCCTAAGCCTAGGGGTGCCCTAGCTCAAGCCTATGGGTGCCCTAGCCTTAGGCTAGGGAAGCCCTAGCCTTAGCCTAAGCCTAGGGGTGCACTAGCCTAAGCCTAGGGGTGCCCTAGCCCAAGCCTATGGGTGCCCTAGCCTAAGCCTAGTGGTGTCCTACCTTAAGCCTAGGGGTGCCCTAGATTAAGCCTAGGGGTGCCCTAGCCTAAGCCTAGGGGTGCCCTAGTCTAATCCTAAGGGTGCCCTAGACTTAGACTAGGGGAGCCCAAGCCTTAGCCTAATCCTAGGGGTGCTGTAGCCTAAGCCTAGGGGTGCACTAGCCCAAGCCTATGGGTGCCCTAGCCTTAGGCTAGGGGAGCCCTAGACTTAGCCTAATCCTAGGGCTGCCCTAGCCTAAGCCTAGGGTGCCCTAGCCTAAGCCTAGGGCTGCCCTAGCCTAAGCCTAGGAGTGCCCTAGCCTAAGCCTAGGGGTGCCCTAGCCTTAGGCTAGGGGAGCCCTAGCCTTAGCTTAAGCCTAGGGGTGCCCTAGCCTAAGCCTAGGGCTGCCCTAGCCTAAGCCTAGGGCTGCCCTAGCCTAAGTCTACGGGTGCCCTAGCCTAAGCCTAGGGCTGCACTAGCCAAGCCGAGGGGTGCCCTAGCCTAAGCGTAGAGGATCCCTAGCCTTAGGCTAGGGGAGCCCTAACCTTAGCGTAAGCCTAGGGGTGCCTTAGCCTAAGCCTTGGGTTGCCCTAGCCTAAGCCTAGGGGTGCCCTAGCCTAAGCCTAGGGGTGCCCTAGCCTAAACCTAAGTCTAGGGGTGCCCTAGCCTAAGCTTACGGGTGCCCTTGCCTAAGCCTAGGAGTGCCCTAGTTAGGCTATGGGATCCCTAGCCTTAGCCTAAGCCTAGGGGTGCCCTAGCTTAAGCCTAGGTGTGCCCTAACCTAAGCCTAGGGGTGCCCTAGCCTAAGCCTAGGGGATCCCTAGCCTTAGGCTAGGGGAGCCCTAGCCTTATCTTAAGCCTAGGGGTGCCCTAGCCTAAGCCTAGTGGTGTCCTAGCCTAAGCCTAGGGGTGCCCTAGATTAAGCCTAGGGGTGCCCTAGCCTAAGTCTAGGGGTGCCCTAGTCTAAACCTAAGGGTGCCCTAGCCTTAGAATAGGGGAGCCCAAGCCTCAGCCTAAGCCTAGGAGTGCCCTAGCCTAACCTATGGGTGCCCTAGCCTAAGTCTAGGAGTGTCCTAGCCTAAGCCTAGGGGTGCCCTAGCCTTAGGCTCGGGGAGCCCTAGCCTTAGCCTAATCCTAGGGGTGCCGTAGCCTAAGTCTAGGGGTGTCCTAGCCCAAGCCTATGGGTGCCCTAGCCTTAGGTTAGGGGAGCCGTAGGCTTAGGCTAAGCCTAGGGCTGCCCTAGCCTAAGCCTAGGAGTGCCCTAGCCTAAGCCTAGGGGTGCCCTAGCCTTAGGCTAGGGGAGACCTAGCCTTAGCCTAAACCTAGGGGTGCCCTAGCCAAAGCCTAGTGGTGCCATAGCCTAAACCTAAGGGTGCTTTAGCCTTAGACTAGGGGAGCCCAAGCCTCAGCCTAAGCCTAGGAGTGCCCTAGTCTAAGCCTAGGGGTGCCCTAGCCTAAGCCTACGGGTGCCCTAGCCTAAGCTTAGGAGTGGCCTAGCCTAAGCCTAGGGGTGCCCTAGCCTTATGCTCGGGGAGCCCTAGCCTTAGCCTAATCCTAGGGGTGCCGTAGCCTAAGCCTAGGGGTGTCCTAACCCAAGCCTACGGGTGCCCTAGCCTAAGCCTAGGGGTGCCTTTGCCTAAGCCTAGGGGTGCCCTAACCTAAGCCTAGGGGTGCCCTATCCTTAGGCTAGGGGATCCCTAGCCTTAGCCTAAGCCTAGGGGTACCCTAGCTTAAGCCTAGGGGTGCCCTAGCCTTAGGCTAGGGGAGCCCTAGCCTTAGCCTAAGCCTAGGGGTGCCCTAGCCTAAGCCTAGGGGTGCCCTAGACTAAGCTTAGAAGTTCCCTATCCTAAGCCTAGGGGTTCCCTAGCCAAAGCCTAGGGGTGACCTAGCCTAAGCCTAGGGGTGCCCTAGCCTAAGCCTAGGGGTGCACTAGCCTTAGGCTAGAGGATGCCTAGCCTTAGCCTAAGCCTAGGTGTGCCCTAGCCTAAGCCTTGGTGTGCCCTAGCCTAAGCCTAGGGATTCCCTAGCCTAAGCCTAGGGGTGCCCTAGCCTAAGCCTAGGGGTGCGTTTGCCTAAGCCTAGGGGTGCCCTAGCCTAAGACTAGGGGTGCCTTTGCCTAAGCCTAGGGGTACCCTAGCTTAAGCCTAGGGGTGCCCTAGCCTTAGGCTAGGGGAGCCCTAGCCTTAGCCTAAGCCTAGGGGTGCCCTAGCCTAAGCCTAGGGGTGCCCTAGGCTAATCCTAGGGGTGCCCTAGCCTAAGTCTAGGGGTGCCCTAGCCTGAGTCTAAGGGTGCTTAGCCTGAGCCTACGGGTGCCCTAGTCTGAGGCTAGGGGAGCCCTAACGTTAGTCTAGCCTAGGATTGCCCTAGCCTAAGCCTATGGGTGCCATAGCCTGAGTCTAGGGGTGCACTAGCCTGAGGCAAGGGGAGACGTAGCCTTAGCCTAAGCCTATGGGAGACCTAGCCTAAGCCTAGTGGTGCCTTAGCCAAAGCCTAGGGGTGACCTAGCCTTAGCCTAAGCCTAGGGGTGCCCTAGCCTAAGCCTAGGGGTGCCCTAGCCTAAGCCTAGGGGTGCCCTAGCCTAAGCCTAGGGGTGCCCTAGCCTTAGGCTAGGAGAGCCCTAGCCTAAGCCTAGGGGTTCCCTAGCCTTAGGCTAGGAGAGCCCTAGCCTTAGCCTAAGCCTAGGGGTGCCCTAGCCAAAGCCTAGGGGTGCCTTAGCCTAACCCTAGAGGTGCCCTACTCTTAGGCTAGGGGAGCCCTAACCTTAGCGTAAGCCTTGGGGTGCCCTAGCCTAAGCCTAGTGGTGCCTTAGCCTAAGCCTAGGGGTGACCTAGCCTTAGCCTAAGCCTAGGGGTGCCCTAGCCTAAGCCTAGGAGTGCCCCAGCCTAAGCCTAGGGGTGCCCTAGCCTAAGCCCAGGGGTGCCTTTGCCTAAGCCTACGGGTGCCCTAGCCTAAGCCTAGTGGTGCCTTTGCCTAAGCCTAGGGGTGCCCTAACCTAAGCCTAGGGGTGCCCTATCCTTAGGCTAGGGGATCCCTAGCCTTAGCCTAAGCCTAGGGGTACCCTAGCTTAAATCTAGGGGTGCCCTAGCCTTAGGCTAGGGGAGCCCTAGCCTTAGCCTAAGCCTAGGGGTGCCCTAGACTAAGCCTAGTGGTGCCCTAGACTAAGCTTAGAAGTTCCCTATCCTAAGCCTAGGGGTTCCCTAGCCAAAGCCTAGGGGTGCCCTAGCCTAAGCCTAGGGGTGCCCTAGCCTAAGCCTAGGGGTGCACTAGCCTGAGGCATGGGGAGCCGCAGCCTTAGCCTAAGTCTAGGGGAGACCTAGCCTAAGACTAGGGGTGCCCTAGCCTAAGCCTTGGGGTGCCCTAGCCTGAGGATAGGGGAGCCCTAGCCTGAGCCTAGGGGTGCCCAAGCCTGAGGATAGGGGAGCCCTAGACTTAGCCTAAGTCTAGGATTGTCCTAGCCTAAGCTAACGGGTGCCCTAGCCTGAGTCTAGGGGTGCCCTTGCCTGAGGCTAGGGGAGCCATTGCCTTAGCCTAAGTGTAGGGGTACCCTAGCCTAAGATTAGGGGTGCCCTAGCCTAAGCCTAGGGGTGCCCTAGCCTTAGTCTAGGGGTTCCCTAGCCTAAGCCTAGGGGTGCACTAGGCTAAGCCTCGGTTTGCCCTAGCCTTAGCTTAAGCTTAGGGGTGCCCTAGCGTAAGCCTAGGGATGGCCTACCTTAAGCCTAGGGGTGCCCTAGCCTAAGCCTAGGGGTGCTCTAGCCTTAGGCTAGGGGAGCCCAAGCCTTCGCCTAAGCCTAGGGGTGCCCTAAGGTAAGCCTAGGGGTGCCCTAGCCTAAGCCTAGGGGTGCCTTTGCCTAAGCCTAGGGGTGCCCTAGCCTAAGAGTAGGGGTGCCTTTGCCTATGCCTAGGGGTACCCTAGCCTAAGCCTAGGGATGCCCTAGCCTAAGCCTTGGGGTGCCCTAGACTAAGCCTAGGGGTGCCTTTGCCTAAGCCTAGGGGTGCCCTAGCCTAAGAGTAGGGGTGCCTTTGCCTAAGCCTAGGGGTGCTCTAGCCTTAGGCTAGGGAAGCCTAGCCTTAGCCTAAGCCTAGGCGTGCCCTAGCCTAAGCCTAGGGGTGCCCTAGCCTAATCCTAGGGGTGCCCTAGCCTAAGTCTAGGGGTGCCCTAGCCTGAGTCTAAGGGTGCCCTAGCCTGAGCCTACGGGTGCCCTAGCCTGAGACTAGGGGAGCCCTAACGTTAGTCTAGCCTAGGATTGCCCTAGCCTAAGCCTAGGGGTGCCATAGCCTGAGTCTAGGGGTGCACTAGCCTGAGGCAAGGGGAGCCGCAGCCTTAGCCTAAGCCGAGGGGAGACCTAGCCTAAGCCTAGGGGAGCCCTAGCCTGAGCCTAGGGGTGCCCTAGCCTGAGGATAGGGGAGCCCTAGACTTAGCCTAAGCCTAGGATTGTGCTAGCCTAAGCTAACGGGTGGCCTAGCCTGAGTCTAGGGGTGCCCTTGTCTGAGGCTAGGGGAGCCGTTGCCTTAGCGTAAGTGTAGGGGTGCCCTAGCCTAAGCCTAGGGGTGCCCTAGCCTAAGCCTAGGGGTGCCCTAGCCTTAGTCTAGGGGTTCCCTAGCCTAAGCCTAGGTTAGCCCTAGCCTTAGCCTAAGCCTAGGGGTGCTCTAGCCTTAGGCTAGGGGAGCCCTAGCCTAAGCCTAAGGGTGCCCTAGCCTAAGCCTAGGGGTGCCATAGCCTGAATCTAGGGGTGCACTAGCCTGAGGCAAGGGGAGCCGCAGCCTTAGCCTAAGCCTAGGGGACCCCTAGCCTAAGACTAGGGGTGCCCTAGCCTAAGCCTTGGGGTGTCCTAGCCTTAAGCTAACGGGTGCCCTAGCCTGAGACTAAGGGTGCCGTTGCCTTAGCCTAAGTGTAGGGGTGCCGTAGCCTAAGCCTAGGGGTGCCCTAGCCTAAGCCTAGGGGTGCCCTAGCCTTAGTCTAGGGGTTCCCTAGCCTAAGCCTAGGGGTGCCCTAGGCTAAGCCTAGGTTAGCCCCAGCTTTAGCCTAAGCCTAGGGGTGCCCTAGCCTAAGCCTTTGGATGGCCTACCTTAAGCCTAGGGGTGCCCTAGCCTAAGCCTAGGGGTGCTCTAGCCTTAGGCTAGGGGAGCCCTAGCCTTAGCCTAAACCTAGGGGTGCCCTAGTCTAAGCCTAGGGGTGCCCTAGCCTAAGCCTAGGGGTGCCCTAGCCTAAGCTTAGGGGTGCCATAGCCTGAGTCTAGGGGTGCAGTATGAGGCTAGGGGAGCCGTAGCCTTAGCCTAACCCTAGGGGAGCCCTAGCTTAAGCCTAGGGGTGCCCTAGCCTAAGCCTAGGGGTGCCCTAGCCTAAGCCTAGAGGTGGCCTAGCCTTAGGCTAGGGAAGCCCTAGCCTTTTCCTAAGCCTAGGTGTGCCCTAGCCTAAGCCTCGGGGTGCCCTAGCCTGAGCCTAGGGGTGCCGTAGCCTTAGGCAAGGGGAGCCCAAGCCTTAGCCTAAGCCTTGAGGTGCCCTAGTCTAAGCCTAGGGGTGCCCTAGCCTAAACCTAGGGGTGCCCTAGCCTAAGCTTAGGGGTGCCCTAGCCTTTGGCAATGGGAGCCCTAGCCTTAGTCTAAGCCTAGGTGTGCCTTATGCTTAGGCTAGGGGAGTCCTCGCCTTAGCCGAAGCCTAGGGGTGCCCGAGCCTAAACCTAGGGGTGCCCTAGCCTAAGCCTAGGGGTGCCCTAGCCCAAGACTAGGGATGCCCTAGCGTTAGGCTAGAGGAGCCCTAGTCTTAGCCTAAGCCTAGGGGTGCCCTAGCCTAAGCCTAGGGGTGCCCTAGTCTAAGTCTAGGGGCGCCTAGCCTAAGCCTAGCGGTGCCCTAGCCTTAGGCTAGGGGAGCCCTAGACTTAGCCTAAGCCTAGGTGTGCCCCATCCTAAGCCTAGGGGTGCCCTAGCCTACGTTTAGGGGTGCCCTAGCCTAAGCCTAGGGGTGCACTAGCCTTAGGCTAGGGAAGCCCTAGCCTTAGCCTAAGCCTAGGGGTGCACTAGCCTAAGCCTAGGGGTGCCGAGCCTAAGCCTACGGGTGCCCTAGCCTAAGCCTAAGGGTGCCTTAACCTAAGCCTAGGGGTGCCCTAGCCTTAGGCTAGGGGAGCCCTAGCCTTAGCCTAAGCCTAGGGGTGCCCTAGCCTAAGCCTAGTGGTTTCCTAGCCTAAGCCTAGGGGTGCCCTAGCCTTAGACTAGGGGAGCCCAAGCCTTAGCCTAAGCCTAGGGGTGCCCTAGCCTAAGCGTAGGGGTGCCCTAGCCTAAGCCTAGGAGTATCCTAGCCTAAGCCTAGGGGTGCCCTAGCCTTAGGCTCTGGGAGCCTTAGCCTTAGCCTAATCCTAGGGGTGCTGTAGCCTAAGCCTAGTGGTGCCCTAGCTCAAGCCTATGGGTGCCCTAGCCTTAGGCTAGGGAAGCCCTAGCCTTAGCCTAAGCCTAGGGGTGCACAGGCCTAAGCCTAGGGGTGCCCTAGCCCAAGCCTATGGGTGCCCTAGCCTAAGCCTAGTGGTGTCCTACCTTAAGCCTTGGGGTGCCCTAGATTAAGCCTAGGGGTGCCCTAGCCTAAGCCTAGGGGTGCCCTAGTCTAATCCTAAGGGTGCCCTAGCCTTAGACTAGGGGAGCCCAAGCCTTAGCCTAATCCTAGGGGTGCTGTAGCCTAAGCCTAGGGGTGCCCTAGCCCAAGCCTATGGGTGCCCTAGCCTTAGGCTAGGGGAGCCCTAGACTTAGCCTAAGCCTAGGGCTGCCCTAGCCTAAGCCTAGGGTGCCCTAGCCTAAGCCTAGGGCTGCCCTAGCCTAAGCCTAGGGTGCCCTAGCCTAAGCCTAGGGCTGCCCTAGCCTAAGCCTAGGGGTGCCCTAGCCTTAGGCTAGGGGAGCCCTAGCCTTAGCCTAAACCAGGGATGCCCTAGCCAAAGCCTAGGGGTGCCCAAGCCTAAGCCTAGGGGTGCCCTAGCCTTAGGCTAGGGGAGCCCTAGCCTTAGCTTAAGCCTAGGGGTGCCCTAGCCTAAGCCTAGGGCTGCCCTAGCCTAAGCCTAGGGCTGCCCTAGCCTAAGTCTACGGGTGCCCTAGCCTAAGCCTAGGGCTGCACTAGCCTAAGCCTAGGAGTGCCCTAGCCTAAGCCTAGGGGTGCGCTAGCCAAGCCTAGGGGTGCCCTAGCCTAAGCGTAGAGGTGCCCTAGCCTTAGGCTAGGGGAGCGCTAACCTTAGCGTAAGCCTAGGGGTGCCTTAGCCTAAGCCTTGGATTGCCCTAGCCTAAGCCTAGGGGTGCCCTAGCCTAAGCCTAGGGGTGCCCTAGCCTAAACCTAAGCCTAGGGGTGCCCTAGCCTAAACCTAAGCCTAGGGGTGCCCTAGCCTAAGTCTAGGTGTGCCCTAGCCTAAGCTTACGGGTGCCCTTGCCTAAGCCTAGGAGTGCCCTAGCCTTAGGCTATGGGATCCCTAGCCTTAGCCTAAGCCTAGGGGTGCCCTAGCTTAAGCCTAGGGGTGCCCTAACCTAAGCCTAGTGGTGCACTAGCCTAAGCCTAGGGGATCCCTAGCCTTACGCTAAGGGAGCCCTAGCCTTATCCTACGTCTAGGGGTGCCCTAGCCTAAGCCTAGTGGTGTCCTAGCCTAAGCCTAGGGGTGCCCTAGATTAAGCCTAGGGGTGCCCTAGCCTAAACCTAAGCTTAGGGGTGCCCTAGCCTAAGTCTAGGGGTGCCCTAGCCTAAGTCTACGGGTGCCGTAGCCTAAGCCTAGGAGTGCCCTAGCCTTAGGCTATGGGATCCCTAGCCTTAGCCTAAGCCTAGGGGTTCCCTTGCCTTAGGCTAGGGGTGCCCTAGCCTTAGTCTAAGCCTAAGGGTGCCCTAGCTTAAGTCTAGGGGTGCCCTAGCCTAAGCCTAGGGGTGCCCTAACCTTAGGGTAGGGGAGCCCTAGCCTTAGCCTAAGCCTAGGGGTGACCTAGCCTAAGCCTAGAGTGCCCTAGCCTTAGTCTTGGGTAGCCCTAGCCTTAGCCTAAGCCTAGAGGTGCCCTAGCCTCAGCTTAGGGGTACCCTAGCCTCAGCCTTGGTGTGCCCTAGCCTAAGCCTAGGGGTGCCCTAGCCTAAGTATAGGGGTGACCTAGCCTAAGCCTAGGGCTGCCCTAGCCTAAGCCTAGGAGTGCCCTAGCCTAAGCCTAGGGGTGCCCTAGCCTTAGGCTAGGGGAGACCTAGCCTTAGCCTAAACCTAGGGGTGCCCTAGCCAAAGCCTAGGGGTGCCGAAGCCTAAGCCTAGGGGTGCCATAGCCTTAGGCTAGGGGAGCCCTAGCCTTATCCTAAGCCTAGGGGTGCCCTAGCTTAAGCCTAGGGGTGCCCTAGCCTAAGCCTAGGGCTGCCCTAGCCTAAGCCTAGGGGTGCCCTAGCCTAAGCCTAGGGCTGCCCTATCCTAAGCCTAGGGGTGCCCTAGCCTAAGTATAGGGGTGACCTAGCCTAAGCCTAGGGCTGCCCTAGCCTAAGCCTAGGAGTGCCCTAGCCTAAGCCTAGGGGTGCCCTAGCCTAAGCCTAGGGCTGCCCTAGCCTAAGCCTAGGGGTGCCCTAGCCTAAGCCTAGGGCTGCCCTAGCTTAAGCCTAGGGGTGCCCTAGCCTAAGCCTAGGGGTGCGCTAGCCAAAGCCTAGGGGAGCCCTAACCTAAGCGTAGAGGTGCCCTAGCCTTAGGCTAGGGGAGGCCTAACCTTATCGTAAGCCTAGGGGTGCCATAGTCTAAGCCTTGGGTTGCCCTAGCCTAAGCCTAGGGGTGCCCTAGCCTAAGCCTAGGGGTGCTCTAGCCTAAACCTAAGCCTAGGGGTGCCCTAGCCTAAGTCTAGGGGTGCCCTAGCCTAAGCCTACGGGTGCCCTTGCCTAAGCCTAGGAGTGCCCTAGCCTTAGGCTATGGGATCCCTAGCCTTAGCCTAAGTCTAGGGGTGCCCTAGCTTAAGCCTAGGGGTGCCCTAACCTAAGCCTAGGGGTGCCCTAGCCTAAGCCTAGGGGAGCCCTAGCCTTAGGCTAGGGGAGCCCTAGCCTTAACCTAAGCCTAGGGGTGCCCTAGCCTAAGCCTAGTGGTGCCATAGCCTAAACCTAAGGGTGCCTTAGCCTTACACTAGGGGAGCCCAAGCCTCAGCCTAAGCCTAGGAGTGCCCTAGTCTAAGCCTAGGGGTGCCCTAGCCTAAGTTTAGGAGTGTCCTAGCCTAAGACTAGGGGTGCCCTAGCCTTAGGCTCGGGGAGCCCTAGCCTTAGCCTAATCCTAGGGGTGCCGTAGCCTAAGCCTAGGGGTGTCCTACCCCAAGCCTATGGGTGCCCTATCTGTAGGCTAGGGGAGCCCTAGACTGAGCCTAAGCCTAGGGCTGCCCTAGCCTAAGCCTAGGGGTGCCCTAGCCTAAGCCTAGGGCTGCCCTAGCCTAAGCCTAGGAGTGCCCTACCCTTAGGCTAGGGGAGCCCTAGCCTTAGCCTAAGCCTAGGAGTACCCTAGCCTAAGCCTAAGGGTGCCCTAGCCTAAGTCTAGGGGTGCCCTAGCCTAAGCCTACGGGTGCCCTTGCCTAAGCCTAGGAGTGCCCTAGCCTTAGGCTAGAGGAGCCCTAGCCTTAGCCTAAGCCTAGGGGTGCCCTAGCTTAAGCCTAGGGGTGCCCTAGCCTAAGCCTAGGGCTGCCCTAGCCTAAGCCTAGGGGTGCCCTAGCCTAAGCCTAGGGCTGCCCTAACCTAAGCCTAGGGGTGCCCTAGCCTAAGCCTAGGGGTGCGCTAGCCAAAGCCTAGGGGAGCCCTAGCCTAAGCGTAGAGGTGCACTAGCCTTAGGCTAGGGGAGGCCTAACCTTATCGGAAGCCTAGGGGTGCCTTAGCCTAAGCTTTGGGTTGCCCTAGCCTAAGCCTAGGGGTGCCCTAGCCTAAGCCTACGGGTGCCCTAGCCTAAGCTAGGGGTGCTCTAGCATAAGTCTAGGGGTGCCCTAGCCTAAGCCTAGGGGTGCCCTAGCCTAAGCCTAGGGGTTCACTAGCCTAAGCCTAGGGGTGCCCTAGCCTAAGCCTACGGGTGCCCTAGCCTAAGCCTAAGGGTGCCTTAACCTAAGCCTAGGGGTGCCCTAGCCTTACGCTAGGGGAGCCCTAGCCTTAGCCTAAGCCTAGGGGTGCCCTAGCCTAAGCCTAGTGGTTTCCTAGCCTAAGCCTAGGGGTGCCCTAGCCTTAGACTAGGGGAGCCCAAGCCTTAGCCTAAGCCTAGGAGTGCCCTACCCTTAGGCTAGGGCAGCCCTAGCCTTAGCCTAAGCCTAGGAGTACCCTAGCCTAAGCCTAGGGGTGCCCTAGCCTAAGCCTAGGGGTGCCCTAACCTTAGGGTAGGGGAGCCCTAGCCTTAGCCTAAGCCTAGGGGTGACCTAGCCTAAGCCTAGAGTGCCCTAGCCTTAGGCTTGGGTAGCCCTAGCCTTAGCCTAAGCCTAGAGGTGCCCTAGCCTCAGCTTAGGGGTACCCTAGCCTCAGCCTTGGTGTGCCCTAGCCTAAGCCTAGGGGTGCCCTAACCTAAGTATAGGGGTGACCTAGCCTAAGCCTAGGGCTGCCCTAGCCTAAGCCTAGGAGTGCCCTAGCCTAAGCCTAGGGGTGCCCTAGCCTTAGGCTAGGGGAGACCTAGCCTTAGCCTAAACCTAGGGGTGCCCTAGCCAAAGCCTAGGGGTGCCGAAGCCTAAGCCTAGGGGTGCCATAGCCTTAGGCTAGGGGAGCCCTAGCCTTAGCCTAAGCCTAGGGGTGCCCTAGCTTAAGCCTAGGGGTGCCCTAGCCTAAGCCTAGGGCTGCCCTAGCCTAAGCCTAGGGGTGCCCTAGCCTAAGCCTAGGGCTGCCCTATCCTAAGCCTAGGGGTGCCCTAGCCTAAGTATAGGGGTGACCTAGCCTAAGCCTAGGGCTGCCCTAGCCTAAGCCTAGGAGTGCCCTAGCCTAAGCCTAGGGGTGCCCTAGCCTAAGCCTAGGGCTGCCCTAGCCTAAGCCTAGGGGTGCCCTAGCCTAAGCCTAGGGCTGCCCTAGCTTAAGCCTAGGGGTGCCCTAGCCTAAGCCTAGGGGTGCGCTAGCCAAAGCCTAGGGGAGCCCTAGCCTAAGCGTAGAGGTGCCCTAGCCTTAGGCTAGGGGAGGCCTAACCTTATCGTAAGCCTAGGGGTGCCATAGTCTAAGCCTTGGGTTGCCCTAGCCTAAGCCTAGGGGTGCCCTAGCCTAAGCCTAGGGGTGCTCTAGCCTAAACCTAAGCCTAGGGGTGCCCTAGCCTAAGTCTAGGGGTGCCCAAGCCTAAGCCTACGGGTGCCCTTGCCTAAGCCTAGGAGTGCCCTAGCCTTAGGCTATGGGATCCCTAGCCTTAGCCTAAGTCTAGGGGTGCCCTAGCTTAAGCCTAGGGGTGCCCTAACCTAAGCCTAGGGGTGCCCTAGCCTAAGCCTAGGGGAGCCTTAGCCTTAGGCTAGGGGAGCCCTAGCCTTAACCTAAGCCTAGGGGTGCCCTAGCCTAAGCCTAGTGGTGCCATAGCCTAAACCTAAGGGTGCCTTAGCCTTACACTAGGGGAGCCCAAGCCTCAGCCTAAGCCTAGGAGTGCCCTAGTCTAAGCCTAGGGGTGCCCTAGCCTAAGTTTAGGAGTGTCCTAGCCTAAGACTAGGGGTGCCCTAGCCTTAGGCTCGGGGAGCCCTAGCCTTAGCCTAATCCTAGGGGTGCCGTAGCCTAAGCCTAGGGGTGTCCTACCCCAAGCCTATGGGTGCCCTAGCTGTAGGCTAGGGGAGCCCTAGACTGAGCCTAAGCCTAGGGCTGCCCTAGCCTAAGCCTAGGGGTGCCCTAGCCTAAGCCTAGGGCTGCCCTAGCCTAAGCCTAGGAGTGCCCTACCCTTAGGCTAGGGGAGCCCTAGCCTTAGCCTAAGCCTAGGAGTACCCTAGCCTAAGCCTAAGGGTGCCCTAGCCTAAGTCTAGGGGTGCCCTAGCCTAAGCCTACGGGTGCCCTAGCCTAAGCCTAGGGCTGCCCTAGCCTAAGCCTAGGGGTGCCCTAGCCTAAGCCTAGGGCTGCCCTAGCCTAAGCCTAGGGGTGCCCTAGCCTAAGCCTAGGGGTGCGCTAGCCAAAGCCTAGGGGAGCCCTAGCCTAAGCGTAGAGGTGCACTAGGCTTAGGCTAGGGGAGGCCTAACCTTATCGGAAGCCTAGGGGTGCCTTAGCCTAAGCTTTGGGTTGCCCTAGCCTAAGCCTAGGGGTGCCCTAGCCTAAGCCTACGGGTGCCCTAGCCTAAGCTAGGGGTGCTCTAGCATAAGTCTAGGGGTGCCCTAGCCTAAGCCTAGGGGTGCCCTAGCCTAAGCCTAGGGGTTCACTAGCCTAAGCCTAGGGGTGCCCTAGCCTAAGCCTACGGGTGCCCTAGCCTAAACCTAAGGGTGCCTTAACCTAAGCCTAGGGGTGCCCTAGCCTTAGGCTAGGGGAGCCCTAGCCTTAGCCTAAGCCTAGGGGTGCCCTAGCCTAAGCCTAGTGGTTTCCTAGCCTAAGCCTAGGGGTGCCCTAGCCTTAGACTAGGGGAGCCCAAGCCTTAACCTAAGCCTAGGAGTGCCCTACCCTTAGGCTAGGGCAGCCCTAGCCTTAGCCTAAGCCTAGGAGTACCCTAGCCTAAGCCTAGGGGTGCCCTAGCCTAAGCATAGGGGTGCCCTAACCTTAGGGTAGGGGAGCCCTAGCCTTAGCCTAAGCCTAGGGGTGACCTAGCCTAAGCCTAGAGTGCCCTAGCCTTAGACTTGGGTAGCCCTAGCCTTAGCCTAAGCCTACAGGTGCCCTAGCCTCAGCTTAGGGGTACCCTAGCCTCAGCCTTGGTGTGCCCTAGCCTAAGCCTAGGGGTGCCCTAGCCTAAGTATAGGGGTGACCTAGCCTAAGCCTAGGGCTGCCCTAGCCTAAGCCTAGGAGTGCCCTAGCCTAAGCCTAGGGGTGCCCTAGCCTTAGGCTAGGGGAGACCTAGCCTTAGCCTAAACCTAGGGGTGCCCTAGCCAAAGCCTAGGGGTGCCGAAGCCTAAGCCTAGGGGTGCCATAGCCTTAGGCTAGGGGAGCCCTAGCCTTAGCCTAAGCCTAGGGGTGCCCTAGCTTAAGCCTAGGGGTGCCCTAGCCTAAGCCTAGGGCTGCCCTAGCCTAAGCCTAGGGGTGCCCTAGCCTAAGCCTAGGGCTGCCCTATCCTAAGCTAGGGGTGCCCTAGCCTAAGCATAGGGGTGACCTAGCCTAAGCCTAGGGCTGCCCTAGCCTATGCCTAGGAGTGCCCTAGCCTAAGCCTAGGGCTGCCCTAGCCTAAGCCTAGGGGTGGCCTAGCCTAAGCCTAGGGCTGCCCTAGCTTAAGCCTAGGGGTGCCCTAGCCTAAGCCTAAGGGTGCGCTAGCCAAAGCCTACGGGAGCCCTAGCCTAAGCGTAGAGGTGCCCTAGCCTTAGGCTAGGGGAGGCCTAACCTTATCGTAAGCCTAGGAGTGCCATAGTCTAAGCCTTGGGTTGCCCGAGCCTAAGCCTAGGGGTGCCCTAGCCTAAGCCTAGGGGTGCTCTAGCCTAAACCTAAGCCTAGGGGTGCCCTAGCCTAAGTCTAGGGGTGCCCTAGCCTAAGCCTACGGGTGCCCTTGCCTAAGCCTAGGAGTGCCCTAGCATTAGGCTATGGGATCCCTAGCCTTAGCCTAAGTCTAGGGGTGCCCTAGCTTAAGCCTAGGGGTGCCCTAACCTAAGCCTAGGGGTGCCCTAGCCTAAGCCTAGGGGAGCCCTAGCCTTAGGCTAGGGGAGCCCTAGCCTTAACCTAAGCCTAGGGGTGCCCTAGCCTAAGCCTAGTGGTGCCATAGCCTAAACCTAAGGGTGCCTTAGCCTTACACTAGGGGAGCCCAAGCCTCAGCCTAAGCCCAGGAGTGCCCTAGTCTAAGCCTAGGGGTGCCCTAGCCTAAGTTTAGGAGTGTCCTAGCCTAAGACTAGGGGTGCCCTAGCCTTAGGCTCGGGGAGCCCTAGCCTTAGCCTAATCCTAGGGGTGCCGTAGCCTAAGCCTAGGGGTGTCCTACCCCAAGCCTATGGGTGCCCTAGCTGTAGGCTAGGGGAGCCCTAGACTGAGCCTAAGCCTAGGGCTGCCCTAGCCTAAGCCTAGGGGTGCCCTAGCCTAAGCCTAGGGCTGCCCTAGCCTAAGCCTAGGAGTGCCCTACCCTTAGGCTAGGGGAGCCCTAGCCTTAGCCTAAGCCTAGGAGTACCCTAGCCTAAGCCTAAGGGTGCCCTAGCCTAAGTCTAGGGGTGCCCTAGCCTAAGCCTACGGGTGCCCTAGCCTAAGCCTAGGGCTGCCCTAGCCTAAGCCTAGGGGTGCCCTAGCCTAAGCCTAGGGCTGCCCTAGCCTAAGCCTAGGGGTGCCCTAGCCTAAGCCTAGGGGTGCGCTAGCCAAAGCCTAGGGGAGCCCTAGCCTAAGCGTAGAGGTGCACTAGCCTTAGGCTAGGGGAGGCCTAACCTTATCGGAAGCCTAGGGGTGCCTTAGCCTAAGCTTTGGGTTGCCCTAGCCTAAGCCTAGGGGTGCCCTAGCCTAAGCCTACGGGTGCCCTAGCCTAAGCTAGGGGTGCTCTAGCATAAGTCTAGGGGTGCCCTAGCCTAAGCCTAGGGGTGCCCTAGCCTAAGCCTAGGGGTTCACTAGCCTAAGCCTAGGGGTGCCCTAGCCTAAGCCTACGGGTGCCCTAGCCTAAGCCTAAGGGTGCCTTAACCTAAGCCTAGGGGTGCCCTAGCCTTAGGCTAGGGGAGCCCTAGCCTTAGCCTAAGCCTAGGGGTGCCCTAGCCTAAGCCTAGTGGTTTCCTAGCCTAAGCCTAGGGGTGCCCTAGCCTTAGACTAGGGGAGCCCAAGCCTTAGCCTAAGCCTAGGAGTGCCCTACCCTTAGGCTAGGGCAGCCCTAGCCTTAGCCTAAGCCTAGGAGTACCCTAGCCTAAGCCTAGGGGTGCCCTAGCCTAAGCCTAGGGGTGCCCTAGCCAAAGCCTAGGGGTGCCCTAGCCTAAGCGTAGAGGTGCCCTAGCCTTAGGCTAGGCGAGGCCTAACCTTATCGTAAGCCTAGGGGTGCCTTAGCCTAAGCCTTGGGTTGCCCTAGCCTAAGCCTAGGGGTGCCCTAGCCTAAGCCTAGGGGTGCTCTAGCCTAAACCTAAGCCTAGGGGTGCCCTAGCCTAAGTCTAGGGGTGCCCTAGCCTAAGCCTACGGGTGCCCTTGCCTAAGCCTAGGAGTGCCCTAGCCTTAGGCTAGGGGAGCCCTAGCCTTAGCCTAAGCCTAGGGGTGCCCTAGCTTAAGCCTAGGGGTGCCCTAGCCTAAGCCTAGGGGTGCCCTAGCCTAAGCCTAGGCGTGCCCTAGCCTAAGCCTAGGGCTGCCCTAGCCTAAGCCTAGGGGTGCCCTAGCCTAAGCCTAGGGGTGCGCTAGCCAAAGCCTAGGGGAGCCCTAGCCTAAGCGTAGAGGTGCCCTAGCCTTAGGCTAGGGGAGGCCTAACCTTATCGGAAGCCTAGGGGTGCCTTAGCCCAAGCCTTGGGTTGCCCTAGCCTAAGCCTAGGGGTGCCGTAGCCTAAGCCTAGGGGTGCCCTAGCCTAAGCCTAGGGGTGCTCTAGCCTAAGTCTAGGGGTGCCCTAGCCTAAGCCTGGGGGTGCCCTAGCCTAAGCCTAGGGGTGCACTAGCCTAAGCCTAGGTGTACCCTAGCCTAAGCCTACGGGTGTCCTAGCCTAAGCCTAAGGGTGCCTTAACCTAAGCCTAGGGGTGCCCTAGCCTTAGGCTAGGGGAGCCCTAGCCTTAGCCTAAGCCTAGGGGTGCCCTAGCCTAAGCGTAGGGGTGCCCTAGCCTAAGCCTAGGAGTATCCTAGCCTAAGCCTAGGGGTGCCCTAGCCTTAGGCTCTGGGAGCCTTAGCCTTAGCCTAATCCTAGGGGTGCTGTTGCCTAAGCCTAGGGGTGCCCTAGCTCAAGCCTATGGGTGCCCTAGCCTTAGGCTAGGGAAGCCCTAGCCTTAGCCTAAGCCTAGGGGTGCACTAGCCTAAGCCTAGGGGTGCCCTAGCCCAAGCCTATGGGTGCCCTAGCCTAAGACTAGTGGTGTCCTACCTTAAGTCTAGGGGTGCCCTAAATTAAGCCTAGGGGTGCCCTAGCCTAAGCCTAGGGGTGCCCTAGTCTAATCCTAAGGGTGCCCTAGCCTTAGACTAGGGGAGCCCAAGCCTTAGCCTAATCCTAGGGGTGCTGTAGCCTAAGCCTAGGGGTGCCCTAGCCCAAGCCTATGGGTGCCCTAGCCTTAGCCTAGGGGAGCCCTAGACTTAGCCTAATCCTTGGGCTGCCCTAGCCTAAGCCTAGGGTGCCCTAGCCTAAGCCTAGGGCTGCCCTAGCCTAAGCCTAGGAGTGCCCTAGCCTAAGCCTAGGGGTGCCCTAGCCTTAGGCTAGGGGAGCCCTAACCTTAGCCTACACCAGGCGTGCCCTAGCCAAAGCCTAGGGGTGCCCAAGCCTAAGCCAAGGGGTGCCCTAGTCTTAGGCTAGGGGAGCCCTAGCCTTAGCCTAAGCCTAGGGGAGCCCTAGCCTAAGCCTAGGGCTGCCCTAGCCTAAGCCTAGGGCTGCCCTAGCCTAAGTCTACGGGTGCCCTAGCCTAAGCCTAGGGATGCACTAGCCTAAGCCTAGGGGTGCCCTAGCCTAAGCCTAGGGGTGCGCTAGCCAAAGCCTAGGGGTGCCCTAGCCTAAGCGTAGAGGGGCCTAGCCTTAGGCTAGGGGAGTCCTAACCTTAGCGTAAGCCTAGGGGTGCCTTAGCCTAAGCCTTGGGTTGCCCTAGCCTAAGCCTAGGGGTGTCCTACCTTAAGTCTAGGGGTGCCCTAGATTAAGCCTAGGGGTGCCCTAGCCTAAGCCTAGGGGTGCCCTAGTCTAATCCTAAGGGTGCCCTAGCCTTAGACTAGGGGAGCCCAAGCCTTAGCCTAATCCTAGGGGTGCTGTAGCCTAAGCCTAGGGGTGCCCTAGCCCAAGCCTATGGGTGCCCTAGCCTTACCCTAGGGGAGCCCTAGACTTAGCCTAATCCTTGGGCTGCCCTAGCCTAAGCCTAGGGTGCCCTAGCCTAAGCCTAGGGCTGCCCTAGCCTAAGCCTAGGAGTGCCCTAGCCTAAGCCTAGGGGTGCCCTAGCCTTAGGCTAGGGGAGCCCTAGCCTTAGCCTAAACCAGGGGTGCCCTAGCCAAAGCCTAGGGGTGCCCAAGCCTAAGCCTAGGGGTGCCCTAGCCTTAGGCTAGGGGAGCCCTAGCCTTAGCCTAAGCCTAGGGGAGCCCTAGCCTAAGCCTAGGGCTGCCCTAGCCTAAGCCTAGGACTGCCCTAGCCTAAGTCTACGGGTGCCCTAGCCAAAGCCTAGGGCTGCACTAGCCTAAGCCTAGGGGTGCCCTAGCCTAAGCCTAGGGGTGCGCAAGCCAAAGCCTAGGGGTGCCCTAGCCTAAGCGTAGAGGGGCCTAGCCTTAGGCTAGGGGAGCCCTAACCTTAGCGTAAGCCTACGGGTGCCTTAGCCTAAGCCTTGGGTTGCCCTAGCCTAAGCCTAGGGGTGCCCTAGCCTAAGCCTAGGGGTGCCCTTGCCTAAACCTAAGCCTAGGGGTGCCCTAGCCTAAGTCTAGGGGTGCCCTAGCCTAAGCTTACGGGTGCCCTTGCCTAAGCCTAGGAGTGCCCTAGCCTTAGGCTATGGGATCCCTAGCCTAAGCCTAGGGGTGCCCTAGCTTAAGCCTAGGGGTGCCCTAACCTAAGCCTTGGGGTGCCCTAGCCTAAGCCTAGGGGATCCCTAGCCTAAGCCTAGGGGATCCCTAGCCTTAGGCTAGGGGAGCCCTAGCCTTAACCTAAGCCTAGGGGTGCCCTAGCCTAAGCCTAGTGGTGTCCTAGCCTAAGCCTAGGGGTGCCCTACATTAAGCCTAGGGGTGCCCTAGCCTAAGCCTAGGGGTGCCCTATTCTAAACCTAAGGGTGCCCTAGCCTTAGACTAGGGGAGCCCAAGCCTCAGCCTAAGCCTACGAGTGCCCTAGCCTAACCTATGGGTGCCCTAGCCTAAGTTTAGGAGTGTCCTAGCCTAAGCCTAGGGGTGCCCTAGCCTTAGGCTCAGGGAGCCCTAGCCTTAGCCTAATCCTAGGGGTGCCGTAGCCTAAGTCTAGGGGTGTCCTAGCCCAAGCCTATGGGTGCCCTAGCCTTAGGTTAGGGGAGCCCTAGGCTTAGGCTAAGCCTAGGGCTGCCCTAGCCTAAGCCTAGGAGTGCCCTAGCCTAAGCCTAGGGGTGCCCTAGCCTTAGGCTAGGGGAGACCTAGCCTTAGCCTAAACCTAGGGGTACCCTAGCCAAAGCCTAGTGATGCCATAGCCTAAACCTAAGGGTGCTTTAGCCTTAGACTAGGGGAGCCCAAGCCTCAGCCTAAGCCTAGGAGTGCCCTAGTCTAAGCCTAGGGGTGCCCTAGCCTAAGCCTACGGGTGCCCTAGCCTAAGCTTAGGAGTGTCCTAGCCTAAGCCTAGGGGTGCCCTAGCCTTATGCTCGGGGAGACCTAGCCTTAGCCTAATCCTAGGGGTGCCGTAGCCTAAGCCTAGGGGTGTCCTAGCCCAAGCCTATGGGTGCCCTAGCTGTAGGCTAGGGGAGCCCTAGACTGACCCTAAGCCTAGGAGTACCCTAGCCTAAGCCTAGGAGTGCCCTACCCTTAGACTAGGGGAGCCCTAGCCTTAGCCTAAGCCTAGGAGTACCCTAGCCTAAGCCGAGGGGTGCCCTAGCCAAAGCCTAGGGGTGCCTAGCCTAAGCGTAGAGGTGCCCTAGCCTTAGTCTAGGGGAGCCCTAACCTTAGCGTAAGCCTAGGGGTGCCTTAGCCTAAGCCTATGGGTGCCCTAGCCTAAACCTAAGTTTAGGGGTGCCCTAGCCTAAGCGTAGGGGTGCCCTAGCCTAAGCCTAGGAGTATCCTAGCCTAAGCCTAGGGGTGCCCTAGCCTTAGGCTCTGGGAGCCTTAGCCTTAGCCTAATCCTAGGGGTGCTGTTGCCTAAGCCTAGGGGTGCCCTAGCTCAAGCCTATGGGTGCCCTAGCCTTAGGCTAGGGAAGCCCTAGCCTTAGCCTAAGCCTAGGGGTGCACTAGCCTAAGCCTAGGGGTGCCCTAGCCCAAGCCTATGGGTGCCCTAGCCTAAGCCTAGTGGTGTCCTACCTTAAGTCTAGGGGTGCCCTAGATTAAGCCTAGGGGTGCCCTAGCCTAAGCCTAGGGGTGCCCTAGTCTAATCCTAAGGGTGCCCTAGCCTTAGACTAGGGGAGCCCAAGCCTTAGCCTAATCCTAGGGGTGCTGTAGCCTAAGCCTAGGGGTGCCCTAGCCCAAGCCTATGGGTGCCCTAGCCTTAGCCTAGGGGAGCCCTAGACTTAGCCTAATCCTTGGGCTGCCCTAGCCTAAGCCTAGGGTGCCCTAGCCTAAGCCTAGGGGTGCTCTAGCCTAAGTCTAGGGGTGCCCTAGCCTAAGCCTGGGGGTGCCCTAGCCTAAGCCTAGGGGTGCACTAGCCTAAGCCTAGGGGTACCCTAGCCTAAGCCTACGGGTGTCCTAGCCTGAGCCTAAGGGTGCCTTAACCTAAGCCTAGGGGTGCCCTAGCCTTAGGCTAGGGGAGCCCTAGCCTTAGCCTAAGCCTAGGGGTGCCCTAGCCTAAGCGTAGGGGTGCCCTAGCCTAAGCCTAGGAGTATCCTAGCCTAAGCATAGGGGTGCCCTAGCCTTAGGCTCTGGGAGCCTTAGCCTTAGCCTAATCCTAGGGGTGCTGTTGCCTAAGCCTAGGGGTGCCCTAGCTCAAGCCTATGGGTGCCCTAGCCTTAGGCTAGGGAAGCCCTAGCCTTAGCCTAAGCCTAGGGGTGCACTAGCCTAAGCCTAGGGGTGCCCTAGCCCAAGCCTATGGGTGCCCTAGCCTAAGCCTAGTGGTGTCCTACCTTAAGTCTAGGGGTGCCCTAGATTAAGCCTAGGGGTGCCCTAGCCTAAGCCTAGGGGTGCCCTAGTCTAATCCTAAGGGTGCCCTAGCCTTAGACTAGGGGAGCCCAAGCCTTAGCCTAATCCTAGGGGTGCTGTAGCCTAAGCCTAGGGGTGCCCTAGCCCAAGCCTATGGGTGCCCTAGCCTTAGCCTAGGGGAGCCCTAGACTTAGCCTAATCCTTGGGCTGCCCTAGCCTAAGCCTAGGGTGCCCTAGCCTAAGCCTAGGGCTGCCCTAGCCTAAGCCTAGGAGTGCCCTAGCCTAAGCCTAGGGGTGCCCTAGCCTTAGGCTAGGGGAGCCCTAGCCTTAGCCTACACCAGGCGTGCCCTAGCCAAAGCCTAGGGGTGCCCAAGCCTAAGCCAAGGGGTGCCCTAGCCTTAGGCTAGGGGAGCCCTAGCCTTAGCCTAAGCCTAGGGGAGCCCTAGCCTAAGCCTAGGGCTGCCCTAGCCTAAGCCTAGGGCTGCCCTAGCCTAAGTCTACGGGTGCCCTAGCCTAAGCCTAGGGATGCACTAGCCTAAGCCTAGGGGTGCCCTAGCCTAAGCCTAGGGGTGCGCTAGCCAAAGCCTAGGGGTGCCCTAGCCTAAGCGTAGAGGGGCCTAGCCTTAGGCTAGGGGAGTCCTAACCTTAGCGTAAGCCTAGGGGTGCCTTAGCCTAAGCCTTGGGTTGCCCTAGCCTAAGCCTAGGGGTGTCCTACCTTAAGTCTAGGGGTGCCCTAGATTAAGCCTAGGGGTGCCCTAGCCTAAGCCTAGGGGTGCCCTAGTCTAATCCTAAGGGTGCCCTAGCCTTAGACTAGGGGAGCCCAAGCCTTAGCCTAATCCTAGGGGTGCTGTAGCCTAAGCCTAGGGGTGCCCTAGCCCAAGCCTATGGGTGCCCTAGCCTTACCCTAGGGGAGCCCTAGACTTAGCCTAATCCTTGGGCTGCCCTAGCCTAAGCCTAGGGTGCCCTAGCCTAAGCCTAGGGCTGCCCTAGCCTAAGCCTAGGAGTGCCCTAGCCTAAGCCTAGGGGTGCCCTAGCCTTAGGCTAGGGGAGCCCTAGCCTTAGCCTAAACCAGGGGTGCCCTAGCCAAAGCCTAGGGGTGCCCAAGCCTAAGCCTAGGGGTGCCCTAGCCTTAGGCTAGGGGAGCCCTAGCCTTAGCCTAAGCCTAGGGGAGCCCTAGCCTAAGCCTAGGGCTGCCCTAGCCTAAGCCTAGGACTGCCCTAGCCTAAGTCTACGGGTGCCCTAGCCTAAGCCTAGGGCTGCACTAGCCTAAGCCTAGGGGTGCCCTAGCCTAAGCCTAGGGGTGCGCTAGCCAAAGCCTAGGGGTGCCCTAGCCTAAGCGTAGAGGGCCCTAGCCTTAGGCTAGGGGAGCCCTAACCTTAGCGTAAGCCTACGGGTGCCTTAGCCTAAGCCTTGGGTTGCCCTAGCCTAAGCCTAGGGGTGCCCTAGCCTAAGCCTAGGGGTGCCCTTGCCTAAACCTAAGCCTAGGGGTGCCCTAGCCTAAGTCTAGGGGTGCCCTAGCCTAAGCTTACGGGTGCCCTTGCCTAAGCCTAGGAGTGCCCTAGCCTTAGGCTATGGGATCCCTAGCCTAAGCCTAGGGGTGCCCTAGCTTAAGCCTAGGGGTGCCCTAACCTAAGCCTTGGGGTGCCCTAGCCTAAGCCTAGGAGATCCCTAGCCTTAGGCTAGGGGAGCCCTAGCCTTAACCTAAGCCTAGGGGTGCCCTAGCCTAAGCCTAGTGGTGTCCTAGCCTAAGCCTAGGGGTGCCCTACATTAAGCCTAGGGGTGCCCTAGCCTAAGCCTAGGGGTGCCCTATTCTAAACCTAAGGGTTCCCTAGCCTTAGACTAGGGGAGCCCAAGCCTCAGCCTAAGCCTACGAGTGCCCTAGCCTAACCTATGGATGCCCTAGCCTAAGTCTAGGAGTGTCCTAGCCTAAGCCTAGGGGTGCCCTAGCCTTAGGCTCAGGGAGCCCTAGCCTTAGCCTAATCCTAGGGGTGCCGTAGCCTAAGTCTAGGGGTGTCCTAGCCCAAGCCTATGGGTGCCCTAGCCTTAGGTTAGGGGAGCCCTAGGCTTAGGCTAAGCCTAGGGCTGCCCTAGCCTAAGCCTAGGAGTGCCCTAGCCTAAGCCTAGGGGTGCCCTAGCCTTAGGCTAGGGGAGACCTAGCCTTAGCCTAAACCTAGGGGTACCCTAGCCAAAGCCTAGTGATGCCATAGCCTAAACCTAAGGGTGCTTTAGCCTTAGACTAGGGGAGCCCAAGCCTCAGCCTAAGCCTAGGAGTGCCTTAGCCCAAGCCTATGGGTGCCCTAGCCTAAGCCTAGTGGTGTCCTACCTTAAGTCTAGGGGTGCCCTAGATTAAGCCTAGGGGTGCCCTAGCCTAAGCCTAGGGGTGCCCTAGTCTAATCCTAAGGGTGCCCTAGCCTTAGACTAGGGGAGCCCAAGCCTTAGCCTAATCCTAGGGGTGCTGTAGCCTAAGCCTAGGGGTGCCCTAGCCCAAGCCTATGGGTGCCCTAGCCTTAGCCTAGGGGAGCCCTAGACTTAGTCTAATCCTTGGGCTGCCCTAGCCTAAGCCTAGGGTGCCCTAGCCTAAGCCTAGGGCTGCCCTAGCCTAAGCCTAGGAGTGCCCTAGCCTAAGCCTAGGGGTGCCCTAGCCTTAGGCTAGGGGAGCCCTAGCCTTAGCCTACACCAGGCGTGCCCTAGCCAAAGCCTAGGGGTGCCCAAGCCTAAGCCAAGGGGTGCCCTAGCCTTAGGCTAGGGGAGCCCTAGCCTTAGCCTAAGCCTAGGGGAGCCCTAGCCTAAGCCTAGGGCTGCCCTAGCCTAAGCCTAGGGCTGCCCTAGCCTAAGTCTACGAGTGCCCTAGCCTAAGCCTAGGGATGCACTAGCCTAAGCCTAGGGGTGCCCTAGCCTAAGCCTAGGGGTGCGCTAGCCAAAGCCTAGGGGTGCCCTAGCCTAAGCGTAGAGGGGCCTAGCCTTAGGCTAGGGGAGTCCTAACCTTAGCGTAAGCCTAGGGGTGCCTTAGCCTAAGCCTTGGGTTGCCCTAGCCTAAGCCTAGGGGTGTCCTACCTTAAGTCTAGGGGTGCCCTAGATTAAGCCTAGGGGTGCCCTAGCCTAAGCCTAGGGGTGCCCTAGTCTAATCCTAAGGGTGCCCTAGCCTTAGACTAGGGGAGCCCAAGCCTTAGCCTAATCCTAGGGGTGCTGTAGCCTAAGCCTAGGGGTGCCCTAGCCCAAGCCTATGGGTGCCCTAGCCTTACCCTAGGGGAGCCCTAGACTTAGCCTAATCCTTGGGCTGCCCTAGCCTAAGCCTAGGGTGCCCTAGCCTAAGCCTAGGGCTGCCCTAGCCTAAGCCTAGGAGTGCCCTAGCCTAAGCCTAGGGGTGCCCTAGCCTTAGGCTAGGGGAGCCCTAGCCTTAGCCTAAACCAGGGGTGCCCTAGCCAAAGCCTAGGGGTGCCCAAGCCTAAGCCTAGGGGTGCCCTAGCCTTAGGCTAGGGGAGCCCTAGCCTTAGCCTAAGCCTAGGGGAGCCCTAGCCTAAGCCTAGGGCTGCCCTAGCCTAAGCCTAGGACTGCCCTAGCCTAAGTCTACGGGTGCCCTAGCCTAAGCCTAGGGCTGCACTAGCCTAAGCCTAGGGGTGCCCTAGCCTAAGCCTAGGGGTGCGCAAGCCAAAGCCTAGGGGTGCCCTAGCCTAAGCGTAGAGGGGCCTAGCCTTAGGCTAGGGGAGCCCTAACCTTAGCGTAAGCCTACGGGTGCCTTAGCCTAAGCCTTGGGTTGCCCTAGCCTAAGCCTAGGGGTGCCCTAGCCTAAGCCTAGGGGTGCCCTTGCCTAAACCTAAGCCTAGGGGTGCCCTAGCCTAAGTCTAGGGGTGCCCTAGCCTAAGCTTACGGGTGCCCTTGCCTAAGCCTAGGAGTGCCCTAGCCTTAGGCTATGGGATCCCTAGCCTAAGCCTAGGGGTGCCCTAGCTTAAGCCTAGGGGTGCCCTAACCTAAGCCTTGGGGTGCCCTAGCCTAAGCCTAGGAGATCCCTAGCCTTAGGCTAGGGGAGCCCTAGCCTTAACCTAAGCCTAGGGGTGCCCTAGCCTAAGCCTAGTGGTGTCCTAGCCTAAGCCTAGGGGTGCCCTATTCTAAACCTAAGGGTTCCCTAGCCTTAGACTAGGGGAGCCCAAGCCTCAGCCTAAGCCTACGAGTGCCCTAGCCTAACCTATGGATGCCCTAGCCTAAGTCTAGGAGTGTCCTAGCCTAAGCCTAGGGGTGCCCTAGCCTTAGGCTCAGGGAGCCCTAGCCTTAGCCTAATCCTAGGGGTGCCGTAGCCTAAGTCTAGGGGTGTCCTAGCCCAAGCCTATGGGTGCCCTAGCCTTAGGTTAGGGGAGCCCTAGGCTTAGGCTAAGCCTAGGGCTGCCCTAGCCTAAGCCTAGGAGTGCCCTAGCCTAAGCCTAGGGGTGCCCTAGCCTTAGGCTAGGGGAGACCTAGCCTTAGCCTAAACCTAGGGGTACCCTAGCCAAAGCCTAGTGATGCCATAGCCTAAACCTAAGGGTGCTTTAGCCTTAGACTAGGGGAGCCCAAGCCTCAGCCTAAGCCTAGGAGTGCCCTAGTCTAAGCCTAGGGGTGCCCTAGCCTAAGCCTACGGGTGCCCTAGCCTAAGCTTAGGAGTGTCCTAGCCTAAGCCTAGGGGTGCCCTAGCCTTATGCTCGGGGAGACCTAGCCTTAGCCTAATCCTAGGGGTGCCGTAGCCTAAGCCTAGGGGTGTCCTAGCCCAAGCCTATGGGTGCCCTAGCTGTAGGCTAGGGGAGCCCTAGACTGACCCTAAGCCTAGGAGTACCCTAGCCTAAGCCGAGGGGTGCCCTAGCCCAAGCCTAGGGGTGCCTAGCCTAAGCGTAGAGGTGCCCTAGCCTTAGTCTAGGGGAGCCCTAACCTTAGCGTAAGCCTAGGGGTGCCTTAGCCTAAGCCTATGGGTGCCCTAGCCTAAACCTAAGTTTAGGGGTGCCCTAGCCTAAGTCTAGGGGTGCCCTAGCCTAAGTCTACGGGTGCCGTATCCTAAGCCTAGGGGTGCCCTAGCCTAAGCCTAGGGGTGGCCTAGCCTTAGGCTAGGGGAGCCCTAGCCTTAGCCTAAGCCGTGGGGTGCCCTAGACTAAGCCTAGGGGTGCCCTAGCCTAAACTTAGAAGTTCCCTATCCTAAGTCTAGGGGTGCCCTAGCCAAAGCCTAGGGGTTCCCTTGCCTTAGGCTAGGGGTGCCCTAGCCTTAGCCTAAGCCTACGGGTGCCATAGCTTAAGTCTAGGGGTGCCCTAGCCTAAGCCTAGGGGTGCCCTAACCTTAGGCTAGGGGAGCCCTAGCCTTAGCCTAAGCTTAGGGGTGCCCTAGCCTAAGCCTAGAGTTGCCCTAGCCTTAGGCTTGGGTAGCCCTAGCCTTAGCCTAAGCCTAGAGGTGCCCTAGCCTCAGCTTACGGGAACCCTAGCCTCAGCCTTGGTGTGCCCTAGCCTAAGCCTAGGGGTGCCCTAGCCTAAGTATAGGGGTGACCTAGCCTAAGCCTAGGGCTGCCCTAGCCTAAGCCTAGGAGTGCCCTAACCTTAGGCTAGGGGAGACCTAGCCTTAGCCTAAACCTAGGGGTGCCCTAGCCAAAGCCTAGGGGTGCCGAAGCCTAAGCCTAGGGGTGCCCTAGCCTTAGGCTAGGGGAGCCCTAGCCTTAGCCTAAGCCTAGGGGTGCCCTAGCTTAAGCCTACGGGTGCCCTAGCCTAAGCCTACGGCTGCCCTAGCCTAAGCCTAGGGGTGCCCTAGCCTAAGCCTAGGGGTGCCCTAACCTTAGGCTAGGGGAGACCTAGCCTTAGCCTAAACCTAGGGGTGCCCTAGCCAAAGCCTAGGGGTGCCGAAGCCTAAGCCTAGGGGTGCCCTAGCCTTAGGCTAGGGGAGCCCTAGCCTTAGCCTAAGCCTAGGGGTGCCCTAGCTTAAGCCTAGGGGTGCCCTAGCCTAAGCCTAGGGCTGCCCTAGCCTAAGCCTAGGGGTGCCCTAGCCTAAGCCTAGGGCTGCCCTAGCCTAAGCCTAGGGGTGCCCTAGCCTAAGCCTAGGGGTGCGCTAGCCAAAGCCTAGGGGAGCCCTAGCCTAAGCGTAGAGGTGCCCTAGCCTTAGGCTAGGGGAGGCCTAACCTTATCGTAAGCCTAGGGGTGCCTTAGCCTAAGCCTTGGGTTGCCCTAGCCTAAGCCTAGGGGTGCCCTAGCCTAAGCCTAGGGGTGCTCTAGCCTAAACCTAAGCCTAGGGGTGCCCTAGCCTAAGTCTAGGGGTGCCCTAGCCTAAGCCTACGGGTGCCCTTGCCTAAGCCTAGGAGTGCCCTAGCCTTAGGCTATGGGATCCCTAGCCTTAGCCTAAGTCTAGGGGTGCCCTAGCTTAAGCCTAGGGGTGCCCTAACCTAAGCCTAGGGGTGCCCTAACCTAAGCCTAGGGGAGCCCTAGCCTTAGGCTAGGGGAGCCCTAGCCTTAACCTAAGCCTAGGGGTGCCCTAGCCTAAACCTAGTGGTGCCATAGCCTAAACCTAAGGGTGCCTTAGCCTTAAACTAGGGGAGCTCAAGCCTCAGCCTAAGCCTAGGAGTGCCCTAGTCTAAGCCTAGGGGTGCCCTAGCCTAAGTTTAGGAGTGTCCTAGCCTAAGCCTAGGGGTGCCCTAGCCTTAGGCTCGGGGAGCCCTAGCCTTAGCCTAATCCTAGGGGTGCCGTAGCCTAAGCCTAGGGGTGTCCTAGCCCAAGCCTATGGGTGCCCTAGCTGTAGGCTAGGGGAGCCCTAGACTGAGCCTAAGCCTAGGGTTGCCCTAGCCTAAGCCTAGGGGTGCCCTAGCCTAAGCCTAGGGCTGCCCTAACCTAAGCCTAGGAGTGCCCTACCTTTAGGCTAGGGGAGCCCTGGCCTTAGCCTAAGCCTAGGAGTACCCTAGCCTAAGCCTAGGGGTACCCTAGCCTAAGCCTAGGGGTGCCCTAGCCAAAGCCTAGGGGTGCCCTAGCCTAAGCGTAGAGGTGCCCTAGCCTTAGGCTAGGGGAGCCCTAACCTTAGCGTAAGCCTAGGGGTGCCTTAGCCTAAGCCTAGGGGTTCCCTAGCCTAAACCTAAGCTTAGGGGTGCCCTAGCCTAAGTCTACGGGTGCCGTAGCCTAAGCCTAGGGGTGCCCTAGCCTAAGCCTAGGGGTGGCCTAGCCTTAGGCTACGGGAGCCCAAACCTTAGCCTAAGCCGTGGGGTGCCCTAGACTAAGCCTAGGGGTGCCCTAGCCTAAACATAGAAGTTCCCTATCCTAAGTCTAGGGGTGCCCTAGCCAAAGCCTAGGGGTTCCCTTGCCTTAGGCTAGGGGTGCCCTAGCCTTAGCCTAAGCCTACGGGTGCCCTAGCTTAAGTCTAGGGGTGCCCTAGCCTAAGCCTAGGGGTGCCCTAACCTTAGGCTAGGGGAGCCCTAGCCTTAGCCTAAGCCTAGGGTTACCCTAGCCTAAGACTAGAGTTGCCCTAGCCTTAGGCTAGGGTAGCCCTAGCCTTAGCCTAAGCCTAGAGGTGCCATAGCCTCAGCTTAGGGATACCCTAGCCTCAGCCTTGGTGTGCTCTAGTCTAGCCTAGGGGTGCCCTAGCCTAAGTATAGGGGTGACCTAGACTAAGCCTAAGCCTAGGGGTGCCCTAGCCTAAGACTAGGGGTGCCCAACCTAAGCCTAGGGGTGCCCTAGCCTTAGGCTAGGAGAGCCCTAGCCTTAGCCTAATTTAGGGGTGCCCTAGCCAAAGCCTAGGGGTTCCCTAGCCTAAGCCTAGAGGTGCCCTAGTCTTAGACTAGGGGAGCCCTAACCTTCGCGTAAGCCTAGGGTTGCCTTTGCGTAAGCCTTGGGGTGCCCTAGAATAAGACTAGGGGTGCCCTAGCCTTAGGCTAGGCGAGCCTAGCACTAGCCTAAGCCTAGGGGTGCCCTAGCCTAAATCTAGGGGTGCCCTAGCTTAAGCCTAGGGGTGCCCTAACCTAAGCCTAGGGGTGCCCTAGCCTATGCCTAGGGGTGGCCTAGCCTTAGGCTAGGGGAGCCCTAGCCTTATCCTAAGCCGAGGGTTGCCCTAGACTAAGCCTAGGGGTGCCCTAGCCTAAACTTAGAAGTTCCCTATCCTAAGTCTAGGGGTGCCCTAGCCAAAGCCTAGGGGTTCCCTTGCCTTAGGCTAGGGGTGCCCTAGCCTTAGCCTAAGCCTACGGGTGCCCTAGTTTAAGTCTAGGGGTGCCCTAGCCTAAGCCTAGGGGTGCCCTAACCTTAGGTAGGGGAGCCCTAGCCTTAGCCTAAGCCTAGGGGTGCCCTAGCCTAAGCCTAGAGTTGCCCTAGCCTTAGGCTTGGGTAGCCCTAGCCTTAGCCTAAGCCTAGAGGTGCCCTAGCCTCAGCTTAGGGGTACCCTAGCCTCAGCCTTGGTGTGCCCTAGCCTAAGCCTAGGGGTGCCCTAGCCTAAGTATAGGGGTGACCTAGCCTAAGCCTAGGGTTGCCCTAGCCTAAGCCTAGGAGTGCCCTAGCCTAAGCCTAGGGGTGCCCGAACCTTAGGCTAGGGGAGACCTAGCCTTAGCCTAAGCCTAGGGGTGCCCTAACCAAAGCCTAGGGGTACCGAAGCCTAAGCTTGGGGTGCCCTAGCCTTAGGCTAGGGTAGCCCTAGCCTTAGCCTAAGCCTAGGGGTGCCCTAGCTTAAGCCTAGGGGTGCCCTAGCCTAAGCCTAGGGCTGCCCTAGCCTAAGCCTAGGGGTGCCCTAGCCTAAGCCTAGGGGTGCGCTAGCCAAAGCCTAGGGAAGCCCTAGCCTAAGCGTAGAGGTGCCCTAGCCTTAGGCTAGGGGAGGCCTAACCTTATCCTAAGTCTAGGGGTGCCTTAGCCTAAGCCTTGGGTTGCCCTAGCCTAAGCCTAGGGGTGCCCTAGCCTAAGCCTAGGGGTGCTCTAGCCTAAACCTAAGCCTAGGGGTGCCCTAGCCTAAGTCTAGGGGTGCCCTAGCCTAAGCCTACGGGTGCCCTTGCCTAAGCCTAGGAGTGCCCTAGCCTTAGGCTATGGGATCCCTAGGCTTAGCCTAAGTCTAGGGGTGCCTTAGCTTAAGCCTAGGGGTGCCCTAACCTAAGCCTAGGGGTGCCTTAGCCTAAGCCTAGGGGAGCCCTAGCCTTAGGCTAGGGGAGCCCTAGCCTTAACCTAAGCCTAGGGGTGCCCTAGCCTAAGCGTAGAGGTGCCCTAGCCTTAGGCTAGGGGAGCCCTAACCTTAGCGTAAGCCTAGGGGTGCCTTAGCCTAAGCCTAGGGGTGCCCTAGCCTAAACCTAAGCTTAGGGGTGCCCTAGCCTAAGTCTAGGGGTGCCCTAGCCTAAGTCTACGGGTGCCGTAGCCTAAGCCTAGGGGTGCCCTAGCCTAAGCCTAGGGGTGGCCTAGCCTTAGGCTAGGGGAGCCCTAGCCTTAGCCTAAGCCGTGGGGTGCCCTAGACTAAGCCTAGGGGTGCCCTAGCCTAAACTTAGAAGTTCCCTATCCTAAGTCTAGGGGTGCCCTAGCCAAAGCCTAGGGGTTCCCTTGCCTTAGGCTAGGGGTGCCCTAGCCTTAGCCTAAGCCTACGGGTGCCCTAGCTTAAGTCTAGGGGTGCCCTAGCCTAAGCCTAGGGGTGCCTTAACCTTAGGCTAGGGGAGCCCTAGCCTTAGCCTAAGCCTAGAGGTGCCCTAGCCTCAGCTTAGGGGTACCCTAGCCTCAGCCTTGGTGTGCCCTAGTCTAAGCCTAGGGGTGCCCTAGCCTAAGTATAGGGGTGACCTAGCCTAAGCCTAAGCCTAGGGGTGCCCTAGCCTAAGACTAGGGGTGCCCAACCTAAGCCTAGGGGTGCCCTAGCCTTAGGCTAGGAGAGCCCTAGCCTTAGCCTAAGCCTAGGGGTGCCTTAGCCAAAGCCTATGGGTTCCCTAGCCTAAGCCTAGAGGTGCCCTAGTCTTAGGCAAGGGGAGCCCTAGCCTAAGCCTAGGTTAGCCCTAGCCTTAGCCTAAGCCTAGGGGTGCTCTAGCCTTAGGCTAGGGGAGCCCTAGCCTAAGCCTAAGGGTGCCCTAGCCTAAGCCTAGGGGTGCCCTAACCTAAGCTTAGGGGTGCCATAGCCTGAGTCTAGGGGTGCACTAGCCTGAGGCAAGGGGAGCCGCAGCCTTAGCCTAAGCCTAGGGGACCCCTGGCCTAAGACTAGGGGTGCCCTAGCCTAAGCCTTGGGGTGTCCTAGCCTTAAGCTAACGGGTGCCCTAGCCTGAGAATAAGGGTGCCGTTGCCTTAGCCTAAGTGTAGGGGTGCCCTAGCCTAAGACTAGGGGTGCCCTAGCCTAAGCCTAGGGGTGCCCTAGCCTTAGTCTAGGGGTTCCCTAGCCTAAGCCTAGGGGTGCCCTAGGCTAAGCCTAGGTTAGCCCTAGCTTTAGCCTAAGCCTAGGGGTGCCCTAGCCTAAGCCTTGGGATGGCCTACCTTAAGCCTAGGGGTGCCCTAGCCTAAGCCTAGGTGTGCTCTAGCCTTAGGCTAGGGGAGCCCTAGCCTTAGCCTAAGCCTAGGGGTGCCCTAGCCTAAGCCTAGGGGTGCCCTTGCCTAAGCCTAGGGGTGCCCTAGCCTAAGCTTCGGGGTGCCATAGCCTGAGTCTAGGGGTGCAATATGAGGCTAGGGGAGCCGTAGCCTTAGCCTAACCCTAGGGGAGCCCTAGCTTAAGCCTAGGCGTGCCCTAGCCTAAGCCTAGGGGTGCCCTAGCCTAAGCCTAGAGGTGGCCTAGCCTTAGGCTAGGGGAGCCCTAGCCTTTTCCTAAGCCTAGGTGTGCCCTAACCTAAGCCTCGGGGTGCCCTAGCCTGAGCCTAGGGGTGCCGTAGCCTTAGGCTAGGGGAGCCCAAGCCTTAGCCTAAGCCTTGAGGTGCCCTAGTCTAAGCCTAGGGGTGCCCTAGCCAAACCTAGGGGTGCCCTAGCCTAACCTAGGGGTGCCCTAGCCTAAATCTATGGGTGCCCTAGCCTTAGACTAGGGGAGCCGTAGCCTTAGCCTAAGCCTAAGCGTGCCCTATCCTGAGCCTAGGGGTGCCGTATCCTGAGCCTACGGGTGCCCTAGCCTCAGGCTAGAGGAGCCCTAGCCTTAGTCTAGACTAGGATTGCCCTAGCCTAAGCCTAAGGTTGTCCTAGCCTAAGCCTAGGGGTGCCCTAGCCTAAGCCTAGGGGTGCCCTAGCCTTCGGCCAGGGGAGCCCTAGCCTTAGCCTAAGCCTAGGGGCACACTAGCCTAAATCTAGGGGTGCCCTAGCCTAAGCTTAGGGGTGCCCTAGCCTTAGGCAATGGGAGCCCTAGCCTTAGTCTAAGCCTAGGGGTGCGTTATGCTTAGGCTAGTGGAGTCCTCGCCTTAGCCGAAGCCTAGGGGTGCCCTAGCCTAAGCCTAGGGGTGCCCTAGTCTAAGTCTAGGGGCGCCTAGCCTAAGCCTAGCGGTGCCCTAGCCTTAGGCTAGGGGAGCCCTAGACTTAGCCTAAGCCTAGGTGTGCCCCATACTAAGCCTAGGGGTGCCCTAGCCTACGTCTAGGGGTGCCCTAGCCTAAGAATAGTGGTGCCCTAACCTAAGCCTAGGGGTTCCATACCTAAGCCTAGGGGTACCCTAGCCTAAGCCTAGGGGTGCCCTAGCCTAAGCCTAGGGAAGCCCTAGCATTAGCCTAATCCTAGGGGTGCACTAGCCTAAGCCTAGGGGTGCCCTAGCCTAAGCCTACGGGTGCCCTAGCCTAAGCCTAAGGGTGCCTTAACCTAAGCCTAGGGGTGCCCTAGCCTTAGGCTAGGGGAGCCTGGCCTTAGCCTAATCCTAGGGGTGCCGTAGCCTAAGTCTAGGGGTGTCCTAACCTAAACTTAGGGGTGCCCTAGCCTAAGCCTAGGGGAGCCCTAGCCTTAGGCTAGGGGAGCCCTAGCCTTAACCTAAGCCTAGGGGTGCCCTAGCCTAAGCCTAGTGGTGTTCTAGCCTAAGCCTAGGGGTGCCCTAGATTAAGCCTAGGGGTGCCCTAGCCTAAGCCTAGGGGTGCCCTAGTCTAAACCTAAGGGTGCCCTAGCCTTAGACTAGGGGAGACCAAGCCTCAGCCTAAGCCTAGGAGTGCCCTAGCCTAACCTATGGGTGCCCTAGCCTTAGGCTCGGGGAGCCCAAGCCTTAGCCTAATCCTAGGGGTGCCGTAGCCTAAGTCTAGGGGTGTCCTAGCCCAAGCCTATGGGTGCCCTAGCCTTAGGTTAGGGCAACCCTAGACTTAGGCTAAGCCTAGGGCTGCCCTAGCCTAAGCCTAGGAGTGCCCTAGCCTAAGCCTAGGGGTGCCCTAGCCTTAGGCTAGGGGAGACCTAGCCTTAGCCTAAACCTAGGGGTGCCCTAGCCAAAGCGTAGTGGTGCCATAGCCTAAACCTAAGGGTGCTTTAGCCTTAGACTAGGGGAGCCCAAGCCTCAGCCTAAGCCTTGGGGTGCCCTAGCCTAAGCCTACGGGTGCCCTAGCCTAACCTTAGGCGTGTCCTAGCCTAAGCCTAGGGGTGCCCTAGCCTTATGCTCGGTGAGCCCTAGCCTTAGCCTAATCCTAGGGGTGCCGTAGCCTAAGCCTAGGGGTGTCCTACCCAAGCCTATGGGTGCCCTAGCTGTAGGCTAGGGGAGCCCTAGCCTTAGCCTAAGCCTAGGAGTACCCTAGCCTAAGCCGAGGGGTGCCCTAGCCTAAGCTTAGGGGTGCCCTAGCCAAAGCCTAGGGGTGCCCTAGCCTAAGCGTAGAGGTGCCCTAGCCTTAGGTTAGGGGAGCCCTAACCTTAGCGTAAGCCTAGGGGTGCCTTAGCCTAAGCCTAGGGGTGCCCTAGCCTAAACCTAAGCTTAGGGGTGCCCTAGCCTAAGTCTAGGGGTGCCCTAACCTAAGTCTACGGGTGCCATAGCCTAAGCCTAGGAGTGCCCTAGCCTTAGGCTATGGGATCCCTAGCCTTAGCCTAAGCCTAGGGGTGCCCTAGCTTAAGCCTAGGGGTGCCCTAACCTAAGCCTAGGGGTGCCCTAGCCTCAGCCTAGGGGTGGCCTAGCCTTAGGCTAGGGGAGCCCTAGCCTTATCCTAAGCCGAGGGGTGCCCTAGACTAAGCCTAGGGGTGCCCTAGCCTAAACTTAGAAGTTCCCTATCTTAAGTCTAGGGATGCCCTAGCCAAAGCCTAGGGGTTCCCTTGCCTTAGGCTGGGGTGCCCTAGCCTTAGCCTAAGCCAACGGGTGCCCTAGCTTAAGTCTAGGGGTGCCCTAGCCTAAGCCTAGGGGTGCCCTAACCTTAGGCTAGGGGAGCCCTAGCATTAGCCTAAGCCTAGGGGTGCCCTAGCCTAAGCCTAGAGTTGCCCTAGCCTTAGGCTTGGGTAGCCCTAGCCTTAGCCTAAGCCTAGAGGTGCCCTAGCCTCAGCTTAGGGGTACCCTAGCCTCAGCCTTGGTGTGGCCTAGCCTAAGCCTAGGGGTGCCCTAGCCTAAGTATAGGTGTGACCTAGCCTAAGCCTAGGGCTGCCCTAGCCTAAGCCTAGGAGTGCCCTAGCCTAAGCCTAGGGTTGCCCTAGCCTTAGCCTAGGGGAGACCTAGCCTTAGCCTAAGCCTAGGGGTACCCTAGCCAACGCCTAGGGGTGCCGAAGCCTAAGCCTAGGGGTGCCCTAGCCTTAGGCTAGGGGAGCCCTAGCCTTAGCCTAAGCCTAGGGGTGCCCTAGCTTAAGCCTAGGGGTGCCCTAGCCTAAGCCTAGGGCTGCCCTAGCCTAAGCCTAGGGGTGCCCTAGCCTAAGCCTAGGGCTGCCCTAGCCTAAGCCTAGTGGTGCCCTAGCCTAAGCCTAGGGCTGCCCTAGCCTAAGCCTAGGGGTGCCCTAGCCTAAGCCTAGGGGTGCCCTAGCCTAAGCCTAGGGGTGCGCTAGCCAAAGCCTAGGGGAGCCCTAGCCTAAGCGTAGAGGTGCCCTAGCCTTAGGCTAGGGGAGGCCTAACCTTATCGTAAGCCTAGGGGTGCCTTAGCCTAAGCCTTGGGTTGCCCTAGCCTAAGCCTAGGGGTGCCCTAGCCTAAGCCTAGGGGTGCTCTAGCCTAAACCTAAGCCTAGGGGTGCCCTAGCCTAAGTCTAGGGGTGCCCTAGCCTAAGCCTACGGGTGCCCTTGCCTAAGCCTAGGAGTGCCCTAGCCTTAGGCTATGGGATCCCTAGCCTTAGCCTAAGTCTAGGGGTGCCCTAGCTTAAGCATAGGGGTGCCCTAACCTAAGCCTAGGGGTGCCCTAGCCTAAGCCTAGGTGAGCCCTAGCCTTAGGCTAGGGGAGCCCTAGCCTTAACCTAAGCCTAGGGGTGCCCTAGCCTAAGCCTAGTGGTGCCATAGCCTAAACCTAAGGGTACCTTAACCTTAGACTAGGGGAGCCCAAGCCTCAGCCTAAGCCTAGGAGTGCCCTAGTCTAAGCCTAGGGGTGCCCTAGCCTAAGTTTAGGAGTGTCCTAGCCTAAGCCTAGGGGTGCCCTAGCCTTAGGCTTGGGGAGCCCTAGCCTTAGCCTAATCCTAGGGGTGCCGTATCCTAAGCCTAGGGGTGTCCTAGCCCAAGCCTATGGGTGCCCTAGCTGTAGGCTAGGGGAGCCCTAGACTGAGCCTAAGCCTAGGGCTGCCCTAGCCTAAGCCTAGGGGTGCCCTAGCCTAAGACTAGGGCTGCCCTAGCCTAAGCCTAGGAGTGCCCTACCCTTAGGCTAGGGGAGCCTTGGCCTTAGCCTAAGCCTAGGATTACCCTAGCCTAAGCCTAGGGGTGCCCTAGCCAAAGCCAAGGGTGCCCTAGCCAAAGCCTCGGGGTGCCCTAGCCTAAGCGTAGAGGTGCCCTAGCCTTAGGCTAGGGGAGCCCTAACCTTAGCGTAAGCCTAGGGGTGCCTTAGCCTAAGCCTAGGGGTGCCCTAGCCTAAACCTAAGCTTAGGGGTGCCCTAGCCTAAGTCTAGGGGTGCCCTAGCCTAAACTTAGAAGTTCCCTATCCTAAGTCTAGGGGTGCCCTAGCCAAAGCCTAGGGGTTCCCTTGCCTTAGGCTAGGGGTGCCCTAGCCTTAGCCTAAGCCTACGGTTGCCCTAGCTTAAGTCTAGGGGTGCCCTAGCCTAAGCCTAGGGGTGCCCTAACCTTAGGCTAGGGGAGCCCTAGCCTTAGCCTAAGCCTAGGGGTGCCCTAGCCTAAGACTAGAGTTGCCCTAGCCTTAGGCTAGGGTAGCCCTAGCCTTAGCCTAAGCCTAGAGGTGCCCTAGCCTCAGCTTAGGGGTACCCTAGCCTCAGCCTTGGTGTGCCCTAGTCTAAGCCTAGGGGTGCCCTAGCCTAAGTATAGGGGTGACCTAGCCTAAGCCTAAGCCTAGGGGTGCCCTAGCCTAAGACTAGGGGTGCCCAACCTAAGCCTAGGGGTTCCCTCGCCTTAGGCTAGGAGAGCCCTAGCCTTAGCCTAAGCCTAGGGGTTCCCTAGCCAAAGCCTAGGGGTTCCCTAGCCTAAGCCTAGAGGTGCCCTAGTCTTAGGCTAGGGGATCCCTAGACTTAGCCGAAGCCTAGGGGTGCCCTAGCTTAAGCCTAGGGGTGCTCTAGCCTAAGCCTAGGGGTGCCCTAGCCAAAGCCTAGGGGTGTCCTAGCCTTAGGTTAGGGGAGCTTTAGCCTTAGCCTAAGCCTAGGGGTGCCCTAGCCAAAGCCTAGGGGTGCCCTAGGCTAAGACTAGGGGTGCCCTAGCCTTAGGCTAGGGGAGCCCTAACCTTAGCCTAAGCCTACGGGTGCCCTAGCTTTAGCCTAGGGGTGCCCCAGCCTAAGCCTATGGGTGCCCTAGCCTTAGGCTAGGGGAGCCCTAACCTTAGCCTAAGCCTAGGGTTGCCCGAGCCTAAGCCTAGGGGTGCCCTAGCCTAAGCCTAGGGGTGCCGTAGCCTTAGGCTAGGGGAGCCCGAGCCTTAGCCTACGCCTAGGGGTGCCCTAGCCTAAGCCTAGGGGTGCCCTAGCCTAAGCCTCTGGGTGCCCTATCCTAAGCCTAGGGGTGTCCTAGCCTGAGCCTACGGGTGCCCTAGCCTTAGGCTAGGGGAGCCCTATCCTTAGTCTAGCCTATGATTGGCCTAGCCTAAGCCTAGGGGTGCCATAGCCTGAGTCTAGGGGTGCCCTAGCCTGAGGCTAGGGGAGCCGTAGCCTTAGCCTAAGCCTAGGGGTGCCCTAGCCTAAGCCTAGAGTTGCCCTAGCCTCAGCTTAGGGTTACCCTAGCCTCAGCCTTGGTGTGCCCTAGCCTAAGCCTAGGGGTGCCCTAGCCTAAGTATAGGGGTGACCTAGCCTAAGCCTAAGCCTAGGCGTGCCCTAGCCTAAGACTAGGGGTGCCCAACCTAAGCCTAGGGGTGCCCTAGCCTTTGGCTAGGAGAGCCCTAGCCTTAGCCTAAGCCTAGGGGTGCCCTAGCCAAAGCCTAGTGGTTCCCTAGCCTAAGCCTAGAGGTGCCCTAGTCTTAGGCTAGGGGAGCCCTAACTTTCGCGTAAGCCTAGGATTGCCTTTGCGTAAGCCTTGGGGTGCCCTAGAATAAGCCTAGGGGTGCCCTAGCCTTAGGCTAGGCGAGCCTAGCACTAGCCTAAGCCTAGGGGTGCCCTAGCCTAAATCTAGGGGTGCCCCAGCCTAAGCCTACGGGTGCCCTAGCCTAAGCCTAGGATTGCCCTAGGCTTAGGCTAGGGGATCCCTAGACTTAGCCGAAGCCTAGGGGTGCCCTAGCTTAAGCCTAGGGGTGCTCCAGCCTAAGGCTAGGGGTGCCCTAGCCAAAGCCTATGGGTGTCCTAGCCTTAGGTTAGGGGAGCTTTAGCCTTAGCCTAAGCCTAGGGGTGCCCTAGCCTAAGCCTAGGGGTGCCCTACCTAAGCTTAGAAGTTCCCTATCCTAAGCCTAGGGGTGCCCTAGCCAAAGCCTAGGGGTACCCTAGGCTAAGACTAGGGGTGCCCTAGGCTTAGGCTAGGGGAGCCCTAACCTTAGCCTAAGCCTTCGGGTGCCCTAGCTTTAGCCTAGGGGTGCCCCAGCCTAAGCCTATGGGTGCCCTAGCCTTAGGCTAGGGGAGCCCTAGCATTAGCCTAAGCCTAGGGATGCCCTAGCCTAAGCCTAGGGGTGCCCTAGCCTCAGCCTAGTGGTGCACTAGCCTAAGCCTAGGGGTGCCCTAGCTTAAGCCTTGTGGTGCCTTATCCTAAGCCTAGGGGTGACCTAGCCTTAGCCTAAGCTTAGGGGTGCCCTAGCCTAAGCCTAGGGGTGCCCTAGCCTAAGGCTAGATGTGCCCTAGCCTAAGACTAGGGGTGCCGTCGCCTAAGCCTAGGAGTGCCCTAGCCTTAGCCTATGCCTAGGGATTCAATAGCCTTAGACTAGGGGAGCCCTAACCTTAGCCTAAGCCTAGGGTTGCCCGAGCCTAAGCCTAGGGGTGCCCTAGCCTAAGCCTACGGGTGCCCTAGCCTGAGGCTAGGGGAGCCCTAGCCTTAGTCTAGCCTAGGATTGGCCTAGCCTAAGCCTAGGGGTGCCATAGCCTGAGTCTAGGGGTCCCCTAGCCTGAGGCTAGGGGAGCCGTAGCCTTAGCCTAAGCCTAGGGGTGCTCTAGCCTAAGCCTAGGGGTGCCCTAGCCTAAGCCTAGGGGTGCCCTAGCCTTAGGCTAGGGGAGCCCTAGACTTAGCCTAAGCCTAGGGATGCCCTAGCCTAAGCCTAGGGGTGCCCTAGCCTTAGGCTAGGGGAGCTTTATCCTTAGCCTAAGCCTAGGGGTGCCCTAGCCTAAGCCTAGGGGTGCCCTACCTAAGATCAGAAGTTCCCTATCCTAAGCCTAGGGGTGCCCTAGCCAAAGCCTAGGGGTGCCCTATGCTAAGCCTAGGGTTGCCCTAGCCTTAAGCTAGGGTAGCCCTAGCCTTAGCCTAAGCCTACGGGTGCCCTAGCTTTAGCCTAGGGGTGCCCTAGCCTTAGGCTAGGGGAGCCCTAGCCTTAGCCTAAGCCTAGGGGTGCCCTAGCCTTAGTCTAAGCCTAGGGGTGCCCTAGCCTTAGTCTAAGCCTAGGGGTGCCCTAGCCTAAGCCTAGGGGTGCCCTAGCCTAAGCCTAGGGCTGCCCTAGCCTTAGGCTAGGGGAGCCCTAGCCTTAGCCTAAGCCTAGGGGTGCCCTAGCCTAAGCCTAGGGGTGCCCTAGCCTAAGCCTAGGGGTGCCCTAGCCTTAGGTTAGGGGAGCCCTAGCCATAGCCTAAGCCTAGGGGTGCCCTAGCCTAAGCCTAGGGGTGCCCTAGCCTAAGCCTATGGGTGCCCTAGCCTTAGGCTAGGGTTGCCCTAGCCTTAGGCTAGGGTAGCCCTAGCCTTATCCTAAGCCTAGGGGTGCCCTAGCCTCAGCTTAGGGGTGCCCTATCCTCAGCCTAGGGGTGCCCTAGCCTAAGCCTAGGGGTGCCCTAGCCCAAGCCTAGGGGTGCCCTAGCCTAAGCCTAGTTGTGCCTTAGCCTAAGCCTAGGGGTGACCTAGCCTAAGCCTAGGGGTGCCCTAGCCTAAGCTTAGGGGTGCCCTAGCCTAAGCCTAGGGGTGCCCTAGCCTAAGCTTAGGGGTGCCCTAGCCTTAGGTTAGGGGAGCCCTAGCCTTAACCTAAGTCTAGGGGTGCCCTAACCTTAGGCTAGGGGAGCCCTAGCCTTATCCTAAGGCTAGGGGTGCCCTAGCCTAAGCCTAGGTGTGCCCTAGCCTGAGCCTAGGGGTGCCCTAACCTGAGCCTATGGGTGCCCTAGCCTGAGGCTAGGGGAGCCCTAGCCTTAGCCTAAGCCTAGGGATGCCCTAGCCTAAGCCTAGGGGTGCCCTAGCCTAAGCCTAGGGGTGCCCTAGCCTAAGCTTAGGGGTGCCCTAGCCTTAGGTTAGGGGAGCCCTAGCCTTAACCTAAGTCTAGGGGTGCCCTAGCCTTAGTCTAAGCCTAGGGGTGCCCTAGCCTTAGTCTAAGCCTAGGGGTGCCCTAGCCTAAGCCTAGGGGTGCCCTAGCCTAAGCCTAGGGGTGCCCTAGCCTAAGCCTAGGGCTGCCCTAGCCTTAGGCTAGGGGAGCCCTAGCCTTAGCCTAAGCCTAGGGGTGCCCTAGCCTAAGCCTAGGGGTGCCCTAGCCTAAGCCTAGGGGTGCCCTAGCCTTAGGTTAGGGGAGCCCTAGCCATAGCCTAAGCCTAGGGGTGCCCTAGCCTAAGCCTAGGGGTGCCCTAGCCTAAGCCTATGGGTGCCCTAGCCTTAGGCTAGGGTTGCCCTAGCCTTAGGCTAGGGTAGCCCTAGCCTTATCCTAAGCCTAGGGGTGCCCTAGCCTCAGCTTAGGAGTGCCCTATCCTCAGCCTAGGGGTGCCCTAGCCTAAGCCTAGGGGTGCCCTAGCCCAAGCCTAGGGGTGCCCTAGCCTAAGCCTAGTTGTGCCTTAGCCTAAGCCTAGGGGTGCCCTAGCCTAAGCCTAGGGGTGCCCTAGCCTAAGCTTAGGGGTGCCCTAGCCTAAGCCTAGGGGTGCCCTAGCCTAAGCTTAGGGGTGCCCTAGCCTTAGGTTAGGGGAGCCCTAGCCTTAACCTAAGTCTAGGGGTGCCCTAGCCTTAGGCTAGGGGAGCCCTAGCCTTATCCTAAGGCTAGGGGTGCCCTAGCCTAAGCCTAGGTGTGCCCTAGCCTGAGCCTAGGGGTGCCCTAACCTGAGCCTATGGGTGCCCTAGCCTGAGGCTAGGGGAGCCCTAGCCTTAGCCTAAGCCTAGGGATGCCCTAGCCTAAGCCTAGGGGTGCCCTAGCCTAAGCCTAGGGGTGCCCTAGCCTAAGCTTAGGGGTGCCCTAGCCTTAGGTTAGGGGAGCCCTAGCCTTAACCTAAGTCTAGGGGTGCCCTAGCCTTAGGCTAGGGGAGCCCTAGCCTTATCCTAAGCTAGGGGTGCCCTAGCCTAAGCCTAGGTGTGCCCTAGCCTGAGCCTAGGGGTGCCCTAACCTGAGCCTATGGGTGCCCTAGCCTGAGGCTAGGGGAGCCCTAGCCTTAGTCTAGCCTAGGATTGCCCTAGCCTAAACCTAGGGGTTGCCGTAGCCTGAGGCTAGGGGAGCCGTACCCTTAGACTAAGCCTAGGGGTGCCTTAGCCTAAGCCTAGGGGTGCCCTATCCTGAACCTAGGGGTGCCCTAGCCTAAGCCTAGGGGTGCCCTAGCCTTAGGTTAGGGGATCCCTAGCCTTAGCCTAAGCCTAGAAGTGCCCTAGCCTTAGCCTAAGCCTAGGGGTGCCCTAGCCTAAGCCTAGGGGTGCCCTAGCCTTAGGCTATGGGAGTCCAATCCTTAGCCTAAGCTTAGGGGTGCCCTAGCCTAAGCCTAGGGGTTCCCTAGCCTTAAGTTAGGGGAGCCCTAGCCTTAGCCTAAGCCTAGGGGTGCCCTACCCTTAGCCTAAGCCTAGGGGTGCCCTAGCCTAAGCCTATGGGTGCCCTAGCCTAAGCCTAGGTGTGCCCTAGCCTTAGGCTAGGGGAGCCCTAGCCTTAGCCTAAGCCTAGGGGTGCCCTAGCCTAAACCTAGGGGTGCCCTAGCCTTAGGCTAGGGGAGCCCAATCCTTAGCATAAGCCTAGGGGTGCCCTAGCCTAAGCCTAGGGGTGCCCTAGCCTTAGGCTAGGGTAGCCCTAGCCTTAGCCTAAGTCTAGGGGTGCACTAGCCTCAGCTTAGGGGTGCCCTAGCCTCAGCCTAGGGGTGCCCTAGCCTAAGCCTAGGGGTGCCGTAGCCTAAGCCTAGGGGTTTCTTAGCCTAAGCCTAGGGGTGCCCTAGCCTGAGCCTACGGGTGCCCTAGCCTGAGGCTAGGGGAGCCCTAGCCTTAATCTAGCCTAGGATTGCCCCAGCCTAGCCTAGGGGTGCCATACCCTGAGTTTAGGGGTGCCCTAACCTGAGTCTAGTGGAGCCGTAGCCTTAGTCTAAGCCTAGGGGTTCCCTAGCCTAAGCTTAAGGGTGCCCTAGCCTAAGCCTAGGGGTACCCTAGCCTAAACCTAGGGGTGACCTAGCCAAAGCATAGGGGTTCCCTAGCCTAAGCCTAGGGGTGCCCAAGCCTTACGTTAGGGGAGCCCTATCCTTATCCTAAGTCTAGGGGTGCCCTAGCCTAAGCCTAGGGGTGCCCTAGCCTCAGCTTAGGGGTGCCCTAGCTGAGCCTATGGGTGCCCTAGCCTGAGGCTTGAGGACTCCTAGCGGTAGTCTAGCCTAGGATTGCCCTAGCCTAAGCCTAGGCGTGCCATAGCCTGAGTCTAGGGGTGCCCTAGCCTGAGGCTAGGGGAGCCGTAGCTTTAGCCTAAGCCTAGGGGTGCCCTACCTTAAGCCAAGGGGTGCCCTAGCCTGAGCCTAGGGGTGCCCTAGCCTTAGCTAGGGGAGCCCTAGCCTTAGCCTAAGCCTAGGGGTGCCCTAGCCTTAGCCTAAGCCTAGAGGTGCCCTAGCCTAAGTCTAGGAGTGCCCTAGCATAAGCCTAGGGGTGCACAAGCCTTAGGCTAGGGCAGCCCTAGCCTTAGCCTAAGCCTAGGGGTGCCCTAGCCTAAGCCTAGGGGTGCCCTAGCCTAAGCCTAGGGGTGCCCAACCTAAGCCTAGGGGTGCCCTAGCCTAAGCCTAGGGGTGCCCTAGCCGAAGCCTCGGGGTGCCCTAGCCTTAGGCTAGGGGTGCCCTAGCCTTAGGCTAGGGGTGCCCTAGCCTTAGGCTAGGGTAGCCCTAGCCTTATCGTAAGCCTAGGGGTGCCCTAGCCTCAGCTTAGGGGTGCCCTATCCTCAGGCTAGGGGTGCCCTAACCTAAGCCTAGGGGTGCCCTAGCCTAAGCCTAGGGGTGCCCTAGCCTAAGCCTAGTTGTGCCTTAGCCTAAGCCTAGGGGTGACCTACCCTTAGCCTAAGCCTAGGGGTGCCCTATCATTAGGCTAGGGGTGCCCTAGCCTAAGCCTAGGGGTGCCCTAGCCTAAGCCTAGGGCTGCCCTATCCTTAGGCTAGGGGAGCCCTAGCCTTAGCCTAAGCCTAGGGGTGTCCTAGCCTAAGCCTAGGGGTGCCCTAGCCTAAGCCTAGGGGTGCCCTAGCCTAAGCCTAGGGGTGCCCTAGCCTTAGGCAAGGGGAGCCCTAGCTTTATCCTAAGTCTAGGGGTGCCCTAGCCTAAGCCTAGGGGTGCCTTAGCCTAAGCCTAGGGGTGCCCTAGCCTGAGCCTAGGGGTGCCCTAGCCTTAGGTTAGGGAGCCCTAGCCTTAGCCTAAGCCTAGGGGTGCCCTAGCCTTAGCCTAAGCCTAGGATTGCCCTAGCCTAAGCCTAGGGGAGCCCTAGCATGAGGCTAGGGGAGCCGTACCCTTAGCCTAAGCCTAGGGGTGCCTTAGCCTAAGCCTAGGGGTGCCCTAGCCTGAGCCTAGGGGTGCCCTAGCCTTAGGTTAGGGGAGCCCTAGCCTTAGCCCAAGCCTAGGGGTGCCCTAGCCTTAGCCTAAGCCTAGGGGTACCCTAGCCTAAGCCTAGGGGTGCCCTCTCCTAAGCCTAGGGGTGCCCTAGCCTTAGGCTAGGGGAGCCCTAGCCTTAGCCTAAGCTTAGGGGTGCCCTAGCCTAAGCCTAGGGGTGCCCTAGCCTTAGGTTAGGGGAGCCCTAGCCTTAGTCTAATCCTAGGGGTGCCCTAGCATTAGCCTAAGCCTAGAAGTGCCCTAGCCTAAGCCTATGGATGCCCTAGCCTAAGCCTAGGGGTGCCCTAGCCTTAGGCTAGGGGAGCTCTAGCCTTAGCCTAAGCCTAGGGGTGCCCTAGCCTAAGCCTAGGGGTGCCCTAGCCTAAGCCTAGGGGTGCCCTATCCTAAGCCTAGGGGTGCCCTAGCCTTAGGCTAGGGGTGACCTAGCCTTAGGCTAGGGTAGCCCTAGCCTTATCCTAAGCCTAGGGGTTCCCTAGCCTCAGCTTAGGGGTGCCCTATCCTCAGCCTAGTGGTGCCCTAACCTAAGCCTAGGGGTGCCCTAGCCTAAGGCTAGGGGTACCCTAGCCTAAACCTAGGGGTGACCTAGCCTTAGGCTAGGGGAGCCCCAGCCTTATCCTAAGTCTAGGGGTGCCCTAGCCTAAGCTTAGGGGTGCCATAGCCTGAGCCTAGGGGTGCCCTAGCCTGAGCCTATGGGTGCCCGAGCCTGAGGCTTGAGGAACCCTAGCGTTAGTCTAGCCTAGGATTGCCCTAGCCTAAGCCTAGGCGTGCCATAGCCTGAGTCTAGGGGTGCCCTAGCCTGAGGTTAGGGGAGCCGTAGCATTAGCCTAAGCCTAGGGGTGCCCTACCCTAAGCCTAGGGGTGCCCTAGACTGAGCCTAGGGGTGCCCTAGCCTTAGCCTAGGGGACCCTTAGCCTTAGCCTAAGCCTAGGGGTGCCCTAGCTTTAGCCTAAGCCTAGGGGTGCCCTAGCCTCAGCTTAGGGGTGCCCTATCCTCAGCCTAGGGGTGCCCTAACCTAAGCCTAGGGGTGCCCTAGCCTAAGCCTAGGGGTGCCCTAGCCTAAGCCTAGTTGTGCCTTAGCCTAAGCCTAGGGGTGACCTAGCCTTAGCCTAAGCCTAGGGGTGCCCTATCCTTAGGCTAGGGGTGCCCTAGCCTAAGCCTAGGGTTGCCCTAGCCTAAGCCTAGGGATGCCCTAGCCTTAGGCTAGGGGAGCACTAGCATTAGCCTAAGCCTAGGGGTGCCCTAGCCTAAGCCTAGGATGGCCCTAGCCTAAGCCTAGGGGAGCCCTAGCCTGAGGCTAGGGGAGCCGTACCCTTAGCCTAAGCCTAGGGGTGCCTTAGCCTAAGATTAGGGGTGCCCTAGCCTGAGCCTAGGGGTGCCCTAGCCTTAGGTTAGGGGAGACCTAGCCTTAGCCTAAGCCTAGGGGTGCCCTAGCCTTAGCCTAAGCCTAAGGGTGCCCTAGCCTAAGCCTAGGGTTGCCCTAGCCTAAGACTAGGGGTGTCCTAGCCTTAGGCTAGGGCAGCCCTAGCCTTAGCCTAAGCCTAGGGGTGCCTTAGCCTAAGCCTAGGGGTGCCCTAGCCTGAGCCTAGGGGTGCCATAGCCGTAGGTTAGGGGAGACCTAGCCTTAGCCTAAGCCTAGGGGTGCCCTAGCCTTAGCCTAAGCCTAGGGGTGCCCTAGCCTAAGCCTAGGGTTGCCCTAGCCTAAGCCTAGGGATGCCCTAGCCTAAGGCTAGGGGAGCCCTAGCCCAAGGCTAGGGGAGCCCTAGCCCAAGGCTAGGGGAGCCCTAGCCTTAGCCTAAACCTAGGGATGCCCTAGCCTAAGGCTAGGGGAGCCTTAGCCTTAGCCTAAGCCTAGGTGTGCCCTATCCTAAGGCTAGGGGAGCCTAGCCTAAAGTTGGGGAGTCCTAGCCTAAGGCTAGGGGAGCCCTAGCCTTAGCCTAAGTCTAGGGGTGTCTTAACGTAAGGCTAGGGGAGCCCTAGCCTTAGCCTAAACCTAGGGGAGCCCTAGCCTAAGGCTGGCGGAGCCCTAGCCTTAGCCTAAGCCTAGGTGTGCCCTAGCCTAAGGTTAGGGGAGCCCTAGCCTAAGGCTAGGGGAGCACTAGCCTAAGATTAGGGGAGCCCTAGCCTAAGGCTAGGGGAGCCCTAGTCTTAGCCTAAGCCTAGGGGTGCCCGAAACTAAGGCTAGGGGAGACCTAGCCTTAGCCTAAGTCTAGGGGTTCCCTAGCCTAAGGCTAGGGGAGCCATACCCTAAGGCTAAGGGAGCACTAGCCTTTGCCTAAGCCTAGGGGTGCCCTAGCCTAAGCCTAGGGGAGCGCTAGCCCAAGTCTAGGGGAGCCCTAGCCTAAGGCTATGGGATCGCTAGCCTAAGCCTAGGGGAACCCTATCCTAAGCCTAGGGGTGCCCTAGCCTAGGCTAGGGGAGCCCTAGCCTTAGCCTAAGCCTAGGGGTGACATAACGTAAGGCTAGGGGAGCCCTATCCTTAGTGTAAGCCTAGGGGTGCCCTAGCCTAAGACTAGGGGAGCCCTAGCCTTAGCCTAAGCCTAGGGGTGACCTAACGTAAGGCTAGGGGAGCCCTATCCTTAGCCTAAGCCTAGGGGTTCCCTAGCCTAAGGCTAGGGGAGCATTAGCCTAAGGCTAGTGGAGCCCTATGCTTAGCCTAAGCCTAGGTGTGCCCTAACCTAAGGTTAGGGGAGCCCTAGCCTTAGCCTAAGCCTAGGGGTGGCCTAGCCTAAGGCTAGGGGAGCCCTAGTCTTAGCCTAAGCCTAGGGTTGCCCTAACCTAAGGCTAGGGGAGCCTAGCCTAAAGCTAGGTGAGTCCTAGCCTAAGGCTAGGGGAGCCCTAGCCCTAGCCTAAACCTAGGGGAGCCCTAGCCTAAGGCTGGCGGAGCCGTAGCCTTAGCCTAAGCCTAGGTGTGCCCTAGCCTAAGGCTAGGGTAGCCCTAGCCTAAGGCTAGGGGAGCCCTAGCCTAAGGCTTGGGGAGCCCTAGCCTAAGGTTAGGGGAGCCCTAGCCTAAGGCTAGGGGAGCCCTAGCCTAAGGCTTGGGGAGCCCTAGCCTAAGGCTAGGGGAGCCCTAGCCTTAGCCGAAGCCTAAAGGTGCCCTAGCATAAGGCTAGGGTAGTGCTAGCCTTAGCATAAGCCTAGGGGTGCCCTAACCTAAGGCTAGGGGAGCCCTACCATAAGGCAAGGGGATCCCTAGCCTTGGCCTAAGCCTAGGGGTGCCCTAATGTAATTCTCAGGGAGCCCAAGCCTTAGCCTAGGCCTAGGGGTGCCCTTACCTAAGGCTAGGGGAGCCATAGCCTAAGGCTAAGGGAGCCCTTGCCTTAACCTAAGACTCTGGGTGCCCTAGCCTAAGGCTAGGGGAGCCCTAGCCTTAGCCTATCTTGGGCTACCCTAGCCTAAGTCTAGGGAGCACTAGTCTAAGGCTAGGGGAGCCCTAGCCTTAGCCTAAGCCTAGGGGGGCCCGAGTCTAAGGCTAGGGGAGCCCTAACCTAAGGCTAGGGGTGCCCTAGCCTTAGCCAAAGCCTAGGGGTGACCGAGCCTAAGGCTAGGGGAGCCCTAGCCTTAGCCTAAGCCTAGGTGTGCCCTAGCCTAAGGCTAGGGGAGCCCTATCCTAAGGCTAGGGGAGCCGTAGCCTAAGCCTAGGGGTGCCCTAGCCTAAGGCAAGGGGAGCCCTAGCCTTAGCCTAAGCCTAGGGGTGCCCTAGCCAAAGGATAGGGGAGCCCTAGCCTAAGGCTCGGGGAGCCCTGGCATAAGGCTAGGCGTGCCCTAGCCTAAGGCTAGGGAACTCTATCCTAATCCTAGGGGTTCCCTAGCCTAGGTTAGGGGAGCCCTAACCTAAGGCTAGTGGAGCCCTATCCTTAGCCTAAGCCTAGGGGAGCCATAGCCTAAGGCTAGGGGAGCGCTTTCTCTGGCCTAAGCCTAGAGGTGCCCTAGCCTAAGGCTATGGGAGCCCTAGACCAAGACTAAGGGAGCCCTAGATTAAGGCTAGGGGAGCCATAGCCTAAGGTTCAGGGAGCCCTAACCTAAGCCTAGGGGAGCCCTAACCTAAGCCTAGGGGAGCCCTAGCCTAAGGCTAGGGGAGCGCTAGCCTAAGCCTAGGGGAGCCCTAGCCTAAGCCTAGGGAAGCCTAGCCTAAGGCTAGGGTAGCCCGAGCTTTAGCCTAAGACTAGTGGTGCCCTAGCCTAAGGCTAGGGGAGCCGTAGCCTAAGGCTAGGGGAGCCCTAGCCTTAGCCTAAGCCTAGGGGTGCCCTAGCCTAGGATAGGGGAGCCATAGCCTAAGGCTAGGGGAGCCCTAGCCTTAGCCTAAGCCTAGGGGTGCCCTACCCTAAGCCTAGGGTAGCCTAGCCTAAAGCAAGGGGAGTCCTAGCCTAAGGCTAGGGGAGCCCTAGCCTTAACCTAAGCCTAGGTGTGCCCTAGCCTAAGGCTAGAGGAGCCCTAGCCTAAGGCTAGGGGAGCCGTAGCCTTAGCCTAAGCCTAGGGGTGCCCTAGCCTAGGATAGGGGAGCCTTAGCCTAAGCTAGGGGAGCCCTAGCCTTAGCCTAAGCCTAGGGGTGCCCTACCCTAAGCCTAGGGTAGCCTAGCCTAAAGCAAGGGGAGTCCTAGCCTAAGGCTAGGGGAGCCCTAGCCTTAGCCTAAGCCTAGGGGAGCCCTAGCATAAGGATGACGGAGCCCTAGCCTTAGCCTAAGCCTAGGAGTGCCCTAGGCTAAGGCTAGGGTAGCCCTAAACTAAGGCTAGGGGAACCCTAGCCTAAGGCTATGGGAGCGCTAGCCTTAGCCTAAGCCTAGGGGTGCCCTAGCCTAAGGTTAGGGGAGCCCTAGCCTAATGGTCGGTGAGCCCTAAACTTAGCCTAAGCCTATGGGTGTCCTAGCCTAAAGCTAGGGGAGCCCTAGCCTAAGACTAGGGGAGCCCTAGCCTTAGCCTAATCCTAAGGGTGCCCTAGCCTAAGGTTAGGGGAGCCTAGCCTAAGGCTAGGGAAGCCCTAGCCTAAGGCTAGGGGAGCCCTTGCCTAAGGCTGGGGGAGCCCTAGCCTAAGACTACAGGAGCCATAGCCTAAGGCTACGGGAGCCCTAGCCTAAGGCTATGGGAGCCCTAGCCTTAGCCTAAACCTAGGGGTGCCCGAAGCTAAGGCTAGGGGAGCCCTAGCCTTAGCCTAAGCCTAGGGGTTCCCTAGCCTAAGGCTAGGGGAGCCCTAGCCTTAACCTAAGCCTAGGTGTACCCTAGCCTAAGGCGAGGGGAGCCCTAGCCTAAGGCTAGGGGAGCCCTAGCCTTAGCGTAAGCCTAGGGGTGCCCTAGCCTAAGGCTAGGGGAGCTCTATCCTAAGCCTAGGGGTGCCCTAGCCTAGGCTAGGGGAGCTCTAGCCTAAGGCTAGGGGAGCCCTATCCTTAGCCTAAGCCTAGGTGTGCCCTAGCCTAAGGTTAGGGGAACACTAACCTAAGGGCAGGGGAGCCCTAGCCTTAGCATAAGCCTAGGGGTGCCGTAGCCTAAGGCTAGGGAGCCCTAACCTAAGGATAGGGGAGCCCTAGCCTTAGCCTAAGCCTAGGGGTTCCCTAGCCTAAGGCTAGGGGAGCCCTAGCCTTAACCTAAGCCTAGGTGTGCCCTAGCCTAAGGCTAGGGGAGCCCTAGCCTAAGGCTAGGGGAGCCCTAGCCTTAGCCTAAGCCTAGGGGTGCCATAGCCTAAGTTTAAGGGAACACTAGCCTAAGGGTAGGGGAGCCATAACCTAAGGTTCGGGGAGCCCTAGCCTAATGCTCGGGGAGCCCTAGCCTTAGCCTAAGCCTAGGGTTGCCCTAGCCTTAGGCTAGGCGAGCCCTAGCCTAAGGCTCGGGGAGCCCTAGGCTTAGACTAAGCCTAGGGGAGCCCTAGCCTAAGGCTAGGGGAGCCCTAGCCTTAGCCGAAGCCTAGGGGTGCCCTAGCCTAAGCCTAGGGATGCCCTAGCCTAAGGCTAGGGGAGCTCTATTCTAAGCCTAGGGGTGCCCTAGCCTAGGCTAGGGGAGCTCTAGCCTAAGGCTAGGGGAGCCCTATCCTTAGCCTAAGCCTAGGTGTGCCCTAGCCTAAGATTAGTGGAACACTAGCCTAAGGGAAGGGAGCCCTAGCCTTATCATAAGCCTAGGGGTGCCCTAGCCTAAGGCTAGGGGAGCCCTAACCTAAGGATAGGGGAGCCCTAGCCTTAGCCTAAGCCTATGGGTACCATAGCCTAAGGCTAGGGGAGCCCTAGCCTAAGTCTCAGGGAGCCCTGGCCTAAGCCTAAGCCTAGGGGAGCCCTAGCTTAAGGCTAGGGGAGCCCAAGCCTTAGCCTAAGCCTAGGGGTGCCCTAGCCTAATGCTAGGGGAACCCTAGCCTAAGCCTTGGTGTGCCCTAGCCTAAGGCTAGGGGAGCCCAAGCCTAAGGCTAGGGGAGCCCTAGCCTTAGCCTAAGCCTAGGGGAGCACTAGCTTAAGGCTAGGGGAGCCCTAGCCTTAGCCTAAGCCTAGGGGTGCCCTAACCTAAGGCTAGGGGAGTCTAGCCTAAAGCTAGGGGAGTCCTAGCCTAAGGCTAAGGGAGCCCTAGCCTTAGCCTAAGCCTAGGGGTGCCCTAGCCTAAGGCTAGGGGAGCCTTAGCCTAAGGCTAGGGGAGCCCTATCCTTAGCCTAAGCCTAGGGGTGCCCTACCCTAAGGCTAGGGAAGCCCTAGCCTTAGCCTAAGCCTAGGGGAGCCCTAGCCTAAGGCTGGCGGAGCCCTAGCCTTAGCCTAAGCCTAGGTGTGTCCTAGCCGAAGGCTAGGGGAGCCATAGCCTAAGGCTATGGGAGCCCTAGCCTAAGGCTAGGGGAGCCCTAGCATAGGTCTAGGGGAGCCCTAGCCTTATTGTAAGCCTAGGGGTGCCCGAAACTAAGGCTAGGGGAGACCTAGCCTTAGCCTAAGCCTAGGGCTTCCCTATCCTAAGGCTAGGGGAGCGATACCCTAAGGCTAGGGGAGCCCTTGTCTTAGCCTAAGCCTAGGGGTGCCCTATCATAAGGCTATGGGAGCCCTAGCCGAAGGCTAGGGGAGCCCTAGCCTTAGCCTAAGCCTAGGGGTGCCCTAGCCTAAGGCTAGGGGAGCCGTAGCCCAAGGCTAGGGGAGGCCCAACCTTAGCCTAAGCCAAGGGGTGCCCTAGCCTAAGACTAGGGGAGCACAAGCCTAAGGCTAGGGGAGCCATAGCCTAAATTTCGGGGAGACCTAGCCAAAGGCTCGGGTAGCCCTAACTTAAGCCTAGGGGTGCCCTAGCCTAAGGCTAGGGGAGCCCTATCCTTAGCCTAAGCCTAGGGGTGCACTAGCCTAAGGCTAGGGGAGCCCTAGCCTAAGGCTAGGGGAGCCCTAGCCTAAGGCTTGGGGAGCTCTAGCCTAAGGCTAGGGGAGATCTAGCCTAAGGCTGGGGGGGACCTTGCCTTAGCCTAAGCCTAGGGTAGCCCTAGCCTAAGCCTAGGGGAGCCCTTGCCTTAGCCTAAGCCTAGGGGTGCCCTAGCCTAAGGCTAGGGGAGCCCTAACCTAAGGTTCGGGGAGCTCTAGCCTAAGGCTATGGGAGCGCTAGCCTTAGCCTAAGCCTAGGGGTGCCCTAGCCTAAGGTTAGGGGAGCCCTAGCCTAATGCTCGGTGAGCCCTAGCCTTAGCCTAAGCCTAGGGGTGTCATAGCCTAAGGCTAGGGGAGCCCTAGCCTAAGGCTAGGGGAGCCCTAGCCTAAGGCTAGCGGAGCCCTAGCCTTAGCCTAAGCCTCGGGGTGAATTACCCTAAGGCTAGGGGAGCCCTACCCGAAGGCTAGGGGAGCCCTAGCCTAAGGCTAGGGGAGCCCGAGCCTTAGCCTAAGCATAGGGGTGCCATAGCCTAAGGCTACGTGAGCCCTAGCCTAAGGCACCGTGAGCCCTAGCCTAAGGCTAGGGGAGCCCTAGCCTAAGGCTAATGGAGCCCTAGCCTAAGCCTAGGGGTGCCTGAGCCTAAGCCTAGGGGTGCCTGAGCCTAAGACTAGGGGAGCCCTAGCCTAAGGCTAGGGGAGCCCCTAGCCTGAGCCTAAGCCTAGGGGTGCCCTTGCCTAAGGCTAGGGGACCCCTAGCCTAAGGCTTGGGGAGCCCAAGCCTAAGGATAGGGGAGCACAAGTCTTAGCCTAAGCCTAGGGGAGCCCTAGCCTAAACCTAGGGCTGCCCGAACCTAAGGTTAGGGGAGCCCTATCCTAAGCCTAGGGGTGTCCTAGCCTATGGCTAGGGGAGCCATAGCCTTAGCCTAGGGGTGCCCGAGCCTAAGCCAAGGGGTGCCCTAGCCTAAGGATAAGGGAGCCTTAGCCTAAGGCTAAGGGAGCCCTAGCCTTAGCCTAAGCCTCGGGTTGACTTACCCTAAGGCTAGGGTAGCCCTAGCCTAAGGCTAAGTGTGCCCGAGCCTAAGCCTAGGGGAGCCCTAGCCTAAGGCTAGGGGAGCCCTAGCCTAAGGCTATGGCAGCCCTGGATTAAGCCTAGGGGTGCCCTGGCCTAAGGATAAGAGATCACTAACCTAAGGCTAGGGGAACTCTAGCCTAAGTCTAGGGGAGCCCTAGCCTAAGGCTAGGGGTGCCCAAGCCTAAGGTTAGGGGAGCACTAGCCTAAGGCTAGGCGAGCCATAGTCTTAGCCTAAGTTTAGGGGTGCCCCAATCTAAGGCTAGGGGAGCCCTAGCCTAAACCTTGGTGTGCCATAGCCTAATGTTAGGGGAGCCATAGCCTTAGCCTAAGCATAGGGGTGCCCTAGTGTAAGGCTAGGGGAGCCCTAGCCTAAGGCTAGGAGAGCCCTAGGCTTAGGCTAGGGGAGCCCTAGCATAAGGCTAGGGGTGCCCTACACTAAGGGTAGGGGAAATCTTGCCTAAGGCTAGGGGAGCCCTAACTTAATGCTAGGGGTGCCCAAGCCTAAGGCTAGGGGAGCACGAGCCTAAGGCTAGGGGACCCTGAGCCTAAGGCAAGGGGAGCCCTAGCCTAAGCCTTGTGGTGCCCTAACCTAAGGCTAGGAGAGCCCTAGCCTAAGGCTAGGAGAGCCCTAGCTTAGCCTAAGCCTAGGGGTGTCCTAGCCTAAGGCTAGGGGAGCCCTAGCCTAAGGATAGCGGAGCCCAAGCCTAAGGCTAGGGGAGCCCTAGCCTTATCCTAAGCTTAGGTGTGCCCTAGCCTAAGGCTAGGGGAGCCTAAGCCTAAGCCTAGGGCTGCCATACCTAAGGCTAGGGGAGCCCTAGCCTTAGCCTAAGCCTAGGGGTGCCCTAGCCTAAAGTTGGGTAGCACTAGCCTAAGGCTAGAGGAGCCCTAGACTTAGCCTAAGCCTATGGGTGCCCTAGCCTACGGCTAGGGGACCTTACCCTAAGGCTAGGGGTGCCCTACCCTAAGGTTAGGGGAGCCCTAGCCTAAAGCTAAGGGAGCCCTAGCCTAAGCCTAGGGGAGCCCTAGCTTAAGGCTAGGGGAGCCCTAGCCTAAGCCTAGGGGTGACCTGACCTAAGTCTAGGACGGTCCTTGCCTAAGGCTAGGGGATCCCTAGCCTTAGCCTAAGCCTAGGGGTGCCCTATCTAAGGCTAGGGGAGTCCTACCCTAAGCCTACGGGTGCTCTAGACTAAGTCTACGGGAGCCCTAGTCTAAGGATAGGGAGCCCTAGCCTAGGGCTAGGGGAACCCTGGACTAAGCCTATGGGTGCCCTGTCCAAAGTCTAGGGGAGCCCTAGCCTAAGCCTAGGGGTGCCCGAGCCTAAGCCTAGGGGTGCCCTAGCCTAAGGCTAGGGGAGCCCTAGCCTTAGCCTAAGCCTAGGGGTGACCTACCCTAAGGATAGGGGAGCCCTAGCCGAAGGCTAGGGGAGTCCTAGCCTTAGCCTAAGCCTAGGGGTGCCCTAGCATAAGATTAGGGAGGCCCTAGCCTAAGGCTAGAGAGCCCTAGCCCAAGCCTAGGTTTGCCTGAGCCTAAGCCTAGGGGAGCCCTAGCCTTAGTCTAAGCCTATGGGTGCCCTAGCCTAAGCCTATGGGTGCCCTAGTCTAAGGCTAAGGGAGCCCTTGCCTTAGCCTAATCCTAGGGGTGCCCGAAACTAAGGCTAGGGGAGCCCTAGCCTAAGCCTAGGGGAGCCCTAGCCTAAGGCTAGGGGAGCCCTAGCCTTATCCTAAGCCTAGGGGTTCCCTAGCCTTAGACTAAGACTATGGGTGCCCTAGACTAAGCCTATAGGTGCCTTAGCCTAAGGCTAGGGGAACCCAAGCCTAAGGCTAGGGGAGCCCTAGCCTAAGGCTAGGGGAGCCCTAGCCTAAGGCTAGGGGAGCCATAGCCTAAGGCTAGGGGAGCACTAGCCTTAGCCTAAGCCTACGGGTGCCCTAGCCTAAGGCTAGGGGAGCACTAGCCTAAGGCTAGGGGAGCCTTAGCCTTACCCTAAGCCTAGGGGTGCCCTAGCCTAAGGCTAGGGGAGCCCTAGCTTAAGCCTTAGGGGTGCCATAGCCTAAGGCTAGGGGAGTCCTAACCTAAAACTAAGGGAGCCCTAGCCTAAGCCTAGGGGTGCCCTAGCCAAAGGCTAGGGGAGCCCTAGCTTTAGGGTAGGGGAGCCCTAGCCTAAGCCTAGGGGTGCCCTAACCTAAGGCTAGGGGAGTCTAACGTAAGCCTAGGGGTGCCCTAGACTAAGGCTAGGGGAGCCCTAGCCTAAGCCTAGGGGTGCCTGAACCTAAGGCTAGGGGAGCCCTAGCCTAAGCCTGGGGGTACCCTAGCCTTAGGCTAGGGGAGCCCTAGCCTTAGCCTAAGCTAAGGGGTGCCCCAGCCTAAGGCTAGGGGTGCCCTAGCCTACGTCTAGGGGTGCCTAGCCTAAGCATAGGGGTGCCCTAACCTAAGTTTAGGGGTTCCCTACCTAAGCTTAGGTGTGCCCTAGCCTTAGGCTAGGGAAGCCCTATTCTTAGCCTAAGCCTAGGGGTGCCCTAGCCTAAGCCTAAGGGTGCCCTAACCTAAGCCTAGGGGTGCCCTACCCTAAGACTAGGGGTACCCTAGCCTTAGGCTAGGGGAGCCCTAGCCTTAGCCTAATCTAAGGGTTGCCCCAGCCTAAGCCTAGGGGTGCCCTAGCCTAAGCATAGGGGTGCCCTAACCTAAGTTTAGGGGTTCCCTACTTAAGCCTAGGGGTGCCCTAGCCTTAGGCTAGGGAAGTCCTAGCCTTAGCCTAAGCCTTGGGGCGCCCTAGCCTAAGACTAGGGGCGCCCTAGCCTAAGCCTAGGGGTGCCCTAGCCTTAGGTTATGGGAGCCCTAGCCTTAGCCTAAGCCTAGGGGTGCCCTAGCCTAAGACTAGGGGTGCCCTAGCCTAAGCTTAGGAGTGCCCTATCCTAAGCCTAGGGGTGCCCTAGCCTAAGCCTCGGGGTGCCCTAGCCTAAGCTTAGGGGTGCCCTAGCCTAAGCCTAGGGGAGTCCTAGCTTTAGCCTAAGCCTAGGGGTGCCCTAGCCTAAACTTAGGGGTGCCCTAGCCTAAGCGTAGGGGTGGTTTAGCCTAAGCCTAGGGGTCCCCTAGCCCTAGCCTAAGCCTAGGGGTGCCGTAGCCTTAGCCTAGGGGTGCCCTAGACTAAGCCTAGGGGAGTCCTAGCTTTAGCCTAAGGCTAGGGGTGCCCTAGCCTAAACCTAGGGGTGCCCTAGCCTTAGCGTAGGGGTGGTTTAGCCTAAGACTTGGGGTGCCCTAGCCTAGGCCTAGGGGTGCCCTAGCCTAAGCCTCGGGGTGCCCTAGCCTAAGCCTAGGGGTGCCCTAGCCTTAGCCTAAGCCTAGGGGAGCCCTAGCCTTAGCCTACGCCTAGGGTGCCCTAGCCTAAGCTTAGGGGTGCACTAGCCTAAGCCTAGGGGTGCCCTAGCTTAAGCCTAGGGGTGCCCATGCCTGAGCCTAGGGGTGCACCAGCCTGAGCCTACGGGTGCCCTAGCCTGAGGTTATGGAGCCCTAGATTTAATCTAGCCTAGGATTGCCCTAGCCTAAGCCTAGGGCTGCCATAGCCAGTGTCTAGGGGTGCCCTAGCCTGAGGCTAGGGGAGCCGTAGACTTAGCCTAAGCCTAGGGGTGCCCGAGCCTAAGCCTAGGGGTGCCCTAGCCAAAGCCTAGGGGTGCCCTAGCCTGAGCCTAGGGGTGCCCTAGCCTTAGGCTATGGGAGCCCTAGCCTTTGCCCAAGCCTAGGGGTGCCCTTGCCTAAGCCTAGGGGTGCCCTAGCCTTAGGCTAGGGGAGCCCTAGCCTTAGCCTAAGCCTAGGGGTGCCCTAGCCAAAGCCTAGGGGTTCCCTAGCCTAAGACTAGGGGTGCCCTAACCTAAGCCTAGGCGTGCCCTAGCCTAAGCCTAGGGGTGCCCAGCCCTTAGGCTAGGGGATCCCTAGCCTTAGCCTAAGCCTATGGCTGACCTAGCCTAAGCCTAGGGGTGCCCTAGCCTAAGCCTAGGGGTGCCCTAGCCAAAGTCGAGGGGTGCCCTAGCCTAAGCCTAGGGGTGCCCTAGCCAAAGTCTAGGGGTGCCCTAGCCTAAGCATAGGGGTGCCTTAGCCTTAGGCTAGGGGATCCCTAGCCTTAGCCTAAGCCTAGGGGAGCCAAAGCCTAAGCCTAGGGGTGACCTAAACTAAGCCTAGGGGTGCCCTTGCCTTAGGCTAGGGGAGCCCTAGCCTTAGCCTAATCCTAGGGGTGCCCTAGCCTAAGCCTAGGGCTGCCCTAGCCTACGCCTAGGGGGGCCCTAGCCTTAGGCTAGGAGAGCCCTAGCCTTAGCCTAAGCCTAGGGCTACCCTAGCCTTAGGCTAGGGGAGCCCTAACCTTAGCGTAAGCTTGGGGTGCATTAGCCTAAGCCTTGGGGTGCCTTAGCCTAAGCCTAGGGGTGTCCTAGACTAAGCCTAGGGGAGCCCTAGCCTTAGCCTAATCCTAGGGGTGCCCTAGCTTAAGCCTAGGAGTGCACTAGACTAAGCCTAGAAGTTCCTGATCCTAAGCCTAGGGGTGTCCTTGCCAAAGCCTAGGGGTGCCCTAGCCTTAGGCTAGGGGAGCCCTAGCCTTAGCCTAAGCCTACGGGTGCCATATCTTAAGCCTAGGGGTGCCCTAGCCTAAGCCTAGGGGTGCCCTAGTCTTAGGCTAGGGGAGCCCTAGCCTTATCCAAAACCTAGGGGTGCCCTAGCCTTAGGCTAGGGTAACCCGAGCCTTAGTCCAAGCCTCGGGGTACCCTAGCCTAAGCCTAGGGGTGACTATCCTTAGGCTAGGGGATTCCTCGCCTTAGCCTAATCTTAGGGGTGCCCCAGCCTAAGCCTAGGTGTGCCCTAGCCTACGTCTAGGGGTGCCTAGCCTAAGCATAGGGGTGCCCTAATCTATGTTTAGGGGTTCCCTACCTAAGCCTAGGGGTGCCCTAGCCTTAGGCTAGGGAAGTTCTAGCATTAGCCTAAGCCTAGGGTTGCCCTAGCCTAGGCCTAGGGGTGGCCTAGCCTAAGCCTAGGGGTGCCCTAGCCTAAGGCGAGGGGAGCCCTAGCCTAAGGCTAGGGGAGCCCTAGCCTTAGCGTAAGCCTAGGGGTGCCCTAGCCTAAGGCTAGGGGAGCTCTATCCTAAGCCTAGGGGTGCCCTAGCCTAGGCTAGGGGAGCTCTAGCCTAAGGCTAGGGGAGCCCTATCCTTAGCCTAAGCCTAGGTGTGCCCTAGCCTAAGGTTAGGGGAACACTAGCCTAAGGGCAGGGGAGCCCTAGCCTTAGCATAAGCCTAGGGGTGCCGTAGCCTAAGGCTAGGGAGCCCTAGCCTTAACCTAAGCCTAGGTGTGCCCTAGCCTAAGGCTAGGGGAGCCCTAGCCTAAGGCTAGGGGAGCCCTAGCCTTAGCCTAAGCCTAGGGGTGCCATAGCCTAAGGTTAAGGGAACACTAGCCTAAGGGTAGGGGAGCCATAACCTAAGGTTCGGGGAGCCCTAGCCTAATGCTCGGGGAGCCCTAGCCTTAGCCTAAGCCTAGGGTTGCCCTAGCCTTAGGCTAGGCGAGCCCTAGCCTAAGGCTCGGGGAGCCCTAGGCTTAGACTAAGCCTAGGGGAGCCCTAGCCTAAGGCTAGGGGAGCCCTAGCCTTAGCCGAAGCCTAGGGGTGCCCTAGCCTAAGCCTAGGGGAGCCCTAGACTTAGCCTAAGCCTAGGGGTGCCCTAGCCTAAGTCTACGGGAGCCCTAGCCTAAGGCTAGGGGAGCCCTAGCGTAAGGCTAGGGGAGCCCTAGCCTAAGGCTAGGAGAGTGCTTGCCTTAGCCTAAGCCTAAGCGTGCCCGAAACTAAGGCTAGGGGAGCCATAGCCAAAACCTAGGGGAGCCCTAGCCTAAGGCTCGGGGAGCCCTAGCCTAAGCCTAGGGATGCCCTAGCCTAAGGCTGGGGGAGCTCTATTCTAAGCCTAGGGGTGCCCTAGCCTAGGCTAGGGGAGCTCTAGCCTAAGGCTAGGGGAGCCCTATCCTTAGCCTAAGCCTAGGTGTGCCCTAGCCTAAGATTAGTGGAACACTAGCCTAAGGGAAGGGAGCCCTAGCCTTAGCATAAGCCTAGGGGTGCCCTAGCCTAAGGCTAGGGGAGCCCTAACCTAAGGATAGGGGAGCCCTATCCTTAGCCTAAGCCTATGGGTACCATAGCCTAAGGCTAGGGGAGCCCTAGCCTAAGTCTCAGGGAGCCCTGGCCTAAGCCTAAGCCTAGGGGAGCCCTAGCTTAAGGCTAGGGGAGCCCAAGCCTTAGCCTAAGCCTAGGGGTGCCCTAGCCTAATGCTAGGGGAGCCCTAGCCTAAGCCTTGGTGTGCCCTAACCTAAGGCTAGGGGAGCCCAAGCCTAAGGCTAGGGGAGCCCTAGCCTTAGCCTAAGCCTAGGGGAGCACTAGCTTAAGGCTAGGGGAGCCCTAGCCTTAGCCTAAGCCTAGGGGTGCCCTAACCTAAGGCTAGGGGAGTCTAGCCTAAAGCTAGGGGAGTCCTAGCCTAAGCCTAAGGGAGCCCTATCCTTAGCCTAAGCCTAGGGGTGCCCTACCCTAAGGCTAGGGGAGCCCTAGCCTTAGCCTAAGCCTAGGGGAGCCCTAGCCTAAGGCTGGCGGAGCCCTAGCCTTAGCCTAAGCCTAGGTGTGTCCTAGCCGAAGGCTAGGGGAGCCATAGCCTAAGGCTATGGGAGCCCTAGCCTAAGGCTAGGGGAGCCCTAGCATAAGGCTAGGGGAGCCCTAGCCTTATTGTAAGCCTAGGGGTGCCCGAAACTAAGGCTAGGGGAGACCTAGCCTTAGCCTAAGCCTAGGGCTTCCCTATCCTAAGGCTAGGGTAGCGATACCCTAAGGCTAGGGGAGCCCTTGTCTTAGCCTAAGCCTAGGGGTGCCCTATCCTAAGGCTATGGGAGCCCTAGCCGAAGGCTAGGGGAGCCCTAGCCTTAGCCTAAGCCTAGGGGTGCCCTAGCCTAAGGCTAGGGGAGCCCTAGCCCAAGGCTAGGGGAGGCCCAACCTTAGCCTAAGCCAAGGGGTGCCCTAGCCTAAGACTAGGGGAGCACAAGCCTAAGGCTAGGGGAGCCATAGCCTAAATTTCGGGTAGACCTAGCCAAAGGCTCGGGTAGCCCTAACTTAAGCCTAGGGGTGCCCTAGCCTAAGGCTAGGTGAGCCATAGCCTAAGGCTAGGGGAGCGCTAGCCTAAGCCTAGGGGAGCCCTAGACTAAGGCTAGGGGAGCCCTAGCCTACACCTAGGGGTGCCCTAGCCTAAGGCTAGGGGATCGCTAGCCTAAGCCTAGGGTAAACCTAGCCTAAGGCTAGGGGAGCCCTAGCCGAAGCCTAGGGGAGCCTAGCCTAAGGCTAGGGGAGCCCGAGCTTTAGCCTAAGCCTAGCGGTGCCCTAGCCTAAGGCTAGGGGAGCCGTAGCCTAAGGCTAGGGGAGCACTAGCCTTAGCCTAAGCCTAGGGGTGCCCTAGCCTAGGCTAGGGGAGCCTTAGCCTAGGGCTAGGGGAGCCCTATCCTTAGCCTAAGCCTAGGGGTGCACTAGCCTAAGGCTAGGGGAGCCCTAGCCTAAGGCTAGGGGAGCCCTAGCCTAAGGCTTGGGGAGCTCTAGCCTAAGGCTAGGGGACATCTAGGCTAAGGCTAGGGGAGCCCTTGCCTTAGCCTAAGCCTAGAGGTGCCCGAAGCTAAGGCTAGGGGAGCCCGAGGCTTAGCCTAAGCCTAGGGGTGCCCTAGACTAAGGCTAGGGTAGCCCTAGCCTAAGCCTATGGGAGCCCTTGCCTTAGCCTAAGCCTAGGGGTGCCCTAGCCTAAGGCTAGGGGAGCCCTAACCTAAGGTTCGGGGAGCTCTAGCCTAAGGCTATGGGAGCGCTAGCCTTAGCCTAAGCCTAGGGGTGCCCTAGCCAAAGGTTAGGGGAGCCCTAGCCTAATGCTCGGTGAGCCCTAGCCTTAGCCTAAGCCTAGGGGTGTCATAGCCTAAGGCTAGGGGAGCCCTAGCCTAAGGCTAGGGGAGCCATAGCCTAAGGCTAGCGGAGCCCTAGCCTTAGCCTAAGCCTAGGGGAGCCCGAGCCTAAAGCTAGGGGAGCCCTAGCCTAAGGCTAGGGGAGCCCTAGCCTAAGGCTAGGGGAGCCCTAGCCTAAGGCTAGGGGAGCCCTAGCCTAAGGCTAGGGGAGCCCTAGCCTAAGGCTAAGGGAGCCCTAGCCTAAGGACAGGGGAGCCTTATCCTAAGGCTAGGGGAGCCCTAGCCTTAGCCTAAGCCTCGGGGTGAATAACCCTAAGGCTAGGGGAGCCCTAGCCGAAGGCTAGGGGAGCCCTAGCCTAAGACTAGGGGAGCCCGAGCCTTAGCCTAAGCATAGGGGTGCCATAGCCTAAGGCTACGTGAGTCCTAGCCTAAGGCACCGTGAGCCCTAGCCTAAGGCTAGGGGAGCCCTAGCCTAAGGCTAATGGAGCCCTAGCCTAAGCCTAGGGGTGCCCGAGCCTAAGCCTAGGGGTGCCTGAGCCTAAGACTAGGGGAGCCCTAGCCTAAGGCTAGGGGAGCCCTAGCCTGAGCCTAAGCCTAGGGGTGCCCTTGCCTAAGGCTAGGGGACCCCTAGCCTAAGGCTTGGGGAGCCCAAGCCTAAGGATAGGGGAGCACAAGTCTTAGCCTAAGCCTAGGGGAGCCCTAGCCTAAACCTAGGGCTGCCCGAACCTAAGGTTAGGGGAGCCCTATCCTAAGCCTAGGGGTGTCCTAGCCTATGGCTAGGGGAGCCATAGCCTTAGCCTAGGGGTGCCCGAGCCTAAGCCAAGGGGTGCCCTAGCCTAAGGATAAGGGAGCCTTAGCCTAAGGCTAAGGGAGCCCTAGCCTTAGCCTAAGCCTCGGGGTGACTTACCCTAAGGCTAGGGGAGCCCTAGCCTAAGGCTAAGTGTGCCCGAGCCTAAGCCTAGGGGAGCCCTAGCCTAAGGCTAGGGGAGCCCTAGCCTAAGGCTATGGGAGCCCTGGACTAAGCCTAGGGGTGCCCTGGCCTAAGGATAAGAGATCACTAACCTAAGGCTAGGGGAACCCTAGCCTAAGTCTAGGGGAGCCCTAGCCTAAGGCTAGGGGTGCCCAAGCCTAAGGCTAGGGGAGCACTAGCCTAAGGCTAGGCGAGCCATAGTCTTAGCCTAAGTTTAGGGGTGCCCCAATCTAAGGCTAGGGGAGCCCTAGCCTAAACCTTGGTGTGCCATAGCCTAAGGTTAGGGGAGCCATAGCCTTAGCCTAAGCATAGGGGTGCCCTAGTGTAAGGCTAGGGGAGCCCTAGCCTAAGGCTAGGAGAGCCCTAGGCTTAGGCTAGGGGAGCCCTAGCATAAGGCTAGGGGTGCCCTACACTAAGGGTAGGGGAAATCTTGCCTAAGGCTAGGGGAGCCCTAACTTAATGCTAGGGGTGCCCAAGCCTAAGATTAGGGGAGCACGAGCCTAAGGCTAGGGGACCCCGAGCCTAAGGCAAGGGGAGCCCTAGCCTAAGCCTTGTGGTGCCCTAACCTAAGGCTAGGAGAGCCCTAGCCTAAGGCTAGGAGAGCCCTAGCTTAGCCTAAGCCTAGGGGTGTCCTAGCCTAAGGCTAGGGGAGCCCTAGCCTAAGGATAGCGGAGCCCAAGCCTAAGGCTAGGGGAGCCCTAGCCTTATCCTAAGCTTAGGTGTGCCCTAGCCTAAGGCTAGGGGAGCCTAAGCCTAAGCCTAGGGCTGCCATACCTAAGGCTAGGGGAGCCCTAGCCTTAGCCTAAGCCTAGGGGTGCCCTAGCCTAAAGTTGGGGAGCACTAGCCTAAGGCTAGAGGAGCCCTAGCCTTAGCCTAAGCCTATGGGTGCCCTAGCCTACGGCTAGGGGACCTTACCCTAAGGCTAGGGGTGCCCTACCCTAAGGTTAGGGGAGCCCTAGCCTAAAGCTAAGGGAGCCCTAGCCTAAGCCTAGGGGAGCCCTAGCTTAAGGCTAGGGGAGCCCTAGCCTAAGCCTAGGGGTGACCTGACCTAAGTCTAGGACGGTCCTTGCCTAAGGCTAGGGGATCCCTAGCCTTAGCCTAAGCCTAGGGGTGCCCTATCTAAGGCTAGGGGAGTCCTACCCTAAGCCTACGGGTGCCCTAGCCTAAGTCTACGGGAGCCCTAGTCTAAGGATAGGGAGCCCTAGCCTAGGGCTAGGGGAACCCTGGACTAATCCTATGGGTGCCCTGTCCAAAGTCTAGGGGAGCCCTAGCCTAAGCCTAGGGGTGCCCGAGCCTAAGCCTAGGGGTGCCCTAGCCTAAGGCTAGGGGAGCCCTAGCCTTAGCCTAAGCCTAGGGGTGCCCTAGCATAAGATTAGGGAGGCCCTAGCCTAAGGCTAGAGAGCCCTAGCCCAAGCATAGGTTTGCCTGAGCCTAAGCCTAGGGGAGCCCTAGCCTTAGTCTAAGCCTATGGGTGCCCTAGCCTAAGCCTATGGGTGCCCTAGTCTAAGGCTAAGGGAGCCATTGCCTTAGCCTAATCCTAGGGGTGCCCGAAACTAAGGCTAGGGGAGCCCTAGCCTAAGCCTAGGGGAGCCCTAGCCTAAGGCTAGGGGAGCCCTAGCCTTAGCCTAAGCCTAGGGGTTCCCTAGCCTTAGACTAAGACTATGGGTGCCCTAGACTAAGCCTATAGGTGCCCTAGCCTAAGGCTAGGGGAACCCAAGCCTAAGGCTAGGGGAGCCCTAGCCTAAGGCTAGGGGAGCCATAGCCTAAGGCTAGGGGAGCGCTAGCCTTAGCCTAAGCCTACGGGTGCCCTAGCCTAAGGCTAGGGGAGCACTAGCCTAAGGCTAGGGGAGCCTTAGCCTTACCCTAAGCCTAGGGGTGCCCTAGCCTAAGGCTAGGGGAGCCCTAGCTTAAGCCTTAGGGGTGCCATAGCCTAAGGCTAGGGGAGTCCTAACCTAAAACTAAGGGAGCCCTAGCCTAAGCCTAGGGGTGCCCTAGCCATAGGCTAGGGGAGCCCTAGCTTTAGGGTAGGGGAGCCCTAGCCTAAGCCTAGGGGTGCCCAAACCTAAGGCTAGGGGAGTCTAACGTAAGCCTAGGGGTGCCCTAGACTAAGGCTAGTTGAGCCCTAGCCTAAGCCTAGGGGTGCCTGAACCTAAGGCTAGGGGAGCCCTAGCCTAAGCCTGGGGGTACCCTAGCCTTAGGCTAGGGGAGCCCTAGCCTTAGCCTAAGCTAAGGGGTGCCCCAGCCTTAGCCTAGGGGTGCCCTAGCCTACGTCTAGGGGTGCCTAGCCTAAGCATAGGGGTGCCCTAACCTAAGTTTAGGGGTTCCCTACCTAAGCTTAGGTGTGCCCTAGCCTTAGGCTAGGGAAGCCCTAGCCTTAGCCTAAGCCTAGGGGTGCCCTAGCCTAAGCCTAAGGGTGCCCTAACCTAAGCCTAGGGGTGCCCTACCCTAAGACTAGGGGTACCCTAGCCTTAGGCTAGGGGAGCCCTAGCCTTAGCATAATCTAAGGGTTGCCCCAGCCTAAGCCTAGGGGTGCCCTAGCCTAAGCATAGGGGTGCCCTAACCTAAGTTTAGGGGTTCCCTACTTAAGCCTAGGGGTGCCCTAGCCTTAGGCTAGGGAAGCCCTAGCCTTAGCCTAAGCCTTGGGGCGCCCTAGCCTAAGACTAGGGGCGCCCTAACCTAAGCCTAGGGGTGCCCTAGCCTTAGGTTATGGGAGCCCTAGCCATAGCCTAAGCCTAGGGGTGCCCTAGCCTAAGACTAGGGGTGCCCTAGCCTAAGCTTAGGAGTGCCCTATCCTAAGCCTAGGGGTGCCCTAGCCTAAGCCTCGGGGTGCCCTAGCCTAAGCTTAGGGGTGCCCTAGCCTAAGCCTAGGGGAGTCCTAGCTTTAGCCTAAGCCTAGGGGTGCCCTAGCCTAAACCTAGGGGTGCCCTAGCCTAAGCGTAGGGGTGGTTTAGCCTAAGCCTAGGGGTCCCCTAGCCCTAGCCTAAGCCTAGGGGTGCCGTAGCCTTAGCCTAGGGGTGCCCTAGACTAAGCCTAGGGGAGTCCTAGCTTTAGCCTAAGGCTAGGGGTGCCCTAGCCTAAACCTAGGGGTGCCCTTGCCTTATCATAGGGGTGGTTTAGCCTAAGACTTGGGGTGCCCTAGCCTAGGCCTAGGGGTGCCCTAGCCTAAGCCTCGGGGTGCCCTAGCCTAAGCCTAGGGGTGCCCTAGCCTTAGCCTAAGCCTAGGGGAGCCTTAGCCTTAGCCTACGCCTAGGGTGCCCTAGCCTAAGCTTAGGGGTGCACTAGCCTAAGCCTAGGGGTGCCCTAGCTTAAGCCTAGGGGTGCCCATGCCTGAGCCTAGGGGTGCACCACCCTGAGCCTACGGGTGCCCTAGCCTGAGGTTATGGAGCCCTAGATTTAATCTAGCCTAGGATTGCCCTAGCCTAAGCCTAGGGCTGCCATTGCCAGTGTCTAGGGGTGCCCTAGCCTGAGGCTAGGGGAGCCGTAGACTTAGCCTAAGCCTAGGGGTGCCCTAGCCTAAGCCTAGGGGTGCCCTAGCCTAAGCCTAGGGGTGCCCTAGCCTGAGCCTAGGGGTGCCCTAGCCTTAGGCTATGGGAGCCCTAGCCTTTGCCCAAGCCTAGGGGTGCCCTTGCCTAAGCCTAGGGGTGCCCTAGCCTTAGGCTAGGGGAGCCCTAGCCTTAGCCTAAGCCTAGGGGTGCCCAAGCCAAAGCCTAGGGGTTCCCTAGCCTAAGACTAGGGGTGCCCTAACCTAAGCCTAGGCGTGCCCTTGCCTAAGCCTAGGGGTGCCCAGCCCTTAGGCTAGGGGATCCCTAGCCTTAGCCTAAGCCTATGGCTGCCCTAGCCTAAGCCTAGGGGTGCCCTAGCCTAAGCCTAGGGGTGCCTTAGCCAAAGTCTAGGGGTGCCCTAGCCTAAGCCTAGGGGTGCCCTAGCCAAAGTCTAGGGGTGCCCTAGCCTAAGCATAGGGTTGCCTTAGCCTTAGGCTAGGGGATCCCTAGCCTTAGCCTAAGCCTAGGGGAGCCAAAGCCTAAGCCTAGGGGTGACCTAAACTAAGCCTAGGGGTGCCCTTGCCTTAGGCTAGAGGAGCCCTAGCCTTAGCCTAATCCTAGGGGTCCCCTAGCCTAAGCCTAGGGCTGCCCTAGCCTACGCCTAGGGGTGCCCTAGCCTAAGCCTAGGGGTGCCCTAGCCTAAGCCTAGGGGTACCCTAGCCTTAGGCTAGGAGAGCCCTAGCCTTAGCCTAAGCCTAGGGCTGCCCTAGCCTTAGGCTAGGGGAGCCCTAACCTTAGCGTAAGCCTAGGGGTGCATTAGCCTAAGCCTTGGGGTGCCTTAGCCTAAGCCTAGGGGTGTCCTAGACTAAGCCTAGGGGAGCCCTTGCCTTAGCCTAATCCTAGGGGTGCCCTAGCTTAAGCCTAGGAGTGCACTAGACTAAGCCTAGAAGTTCATGATCCTAAGCCTAGGGGTGTCCTTGCCAAAGCCTAGGGGTGCCCTAGCCTTAGGCTAGGGGAGCCCTAGCCTTAGCCTAAGCCTACGGGTGCCATATCTTAAGCCTAGGGGTGCCCTAGCCTAAGCCTAGGGGTGCCCTAATCTTAGGCTAGGGGAGCCCTAGCCTTATCCTAAACCTAGGGGTGCCCTAGCCTTAGGCTAGGGTAACCCGAGCCTTAGTCCAAGCCTCGGGGTACCCTAGCCTAAGCCTAGGGGTGACTATCCTTAGGCTAGGGGATTACTCGCCTTAGCCTAAGCTTAGGGGTGCCCCAGCCTAAGCCTAGGTGTGCCCTAGCCTACGTCTAGGGGTGCCTAGCCTAAGCATAGGGGTGCCCTAATCTATGTTTAGGGGTTCCCTACCTAAGCCTAGGGGTGCCCTAGCCTTAGGCTAGGGAAGCCCTAGCATTAGCCTAAGCCTAGGGTTGCCCTAGCCTAGGCCTAGGGGTGCCCTAGCCTAAGCCTAGGGGTGCCCTAGCCTAAGCCTAGGGGAGCCCTAGCCTAAGCCTAGGGGTGCCCTAGTCTAAGCCTAAGGGTGCCCTAGCCTTAGACTAGGGGAGCAATAGCCTTAGCCTAAGCCTAGGGGTGCCCTTGCGTAAGCCTAAGCTTAGGGGTGCCCTAGCCTAAGCCTAGAGGTGCCCTAGCCTAAGCCTAGGGGTGCCTTAGCCTAAGCCTAGGGGTCCCCTATCCCTAGCCTAAGCCTAGGGGTGCCGTAGCCTTAGCCTTAGGGGTGTCCTATCCTAAGCCTAGGGGAGTCCTAGCTTTAGCCTAAGCCTAGGGGTACCCTAGCCTAAACCTAAGGGTGCCCTAGCCTAAGCGTAGGGGTGGTTTAGCCTAAGCCTAGGGGTCCCCTAACCTTAGCCTAAGCCTATGGGTGCCCGAGCCTAAGCCAAGGGTTGCCCTACCCTAAGCCTAGGGGTGCCCTAGCCTTAGGCTAGGGGAGCCCTAGCCTTAGCCTACGCCTAGGGTGCCCTGCCCTAAGCTTAGGGGTGCCCTAGCCTAAGCCTAAGGGTGCCCTAGCCTAAGCCTAGGGGTGCCCTTGCCTGAGCCTGGGGGTGCACCAACCTTAGCCTACGGGTGCCCTAGCCTGAGGCCAGGGGAGCCCTAGATTTAGTCTAGCCTAGGATTGCCCTAGCCTAAGCATAGGGGTGCCATAACCAGTGTCTAGGGGTGCCCTAGCCTGAGGCTAGGAGAGCCGTAGACTTAGTCTAAGCCTAGGGGTGCCCTAGCCTAAGCCTAAGGGTGCCCTAGCCTGAGCCTAGGGGTGCCTTAGCCTTAGGCTATGGGAGCCCTAGCCTTTGCCCAAGCCTAGGGGTGCCCAGCCTAAGCCTAGGGGTGCCCTAGCCTAAGGCTAAGGGTGCCCTTGCCTAAGCCTACGGGTGCTCTAGCCTAAGCCTAGGGGTGCCCTTGCCTTAGGCTAGGCGAGCCCTAGCCTTAGCCTAAGCCTAGGGCTGCCCTAGCCTAAGCCAAGGGGTGCCCTAGCCAAAGCCTAGGGGTGCCTTAGCCTAAGCCTAGGGGTGCCCTAACCTAAGCCTAGGAGTGCCTTAGCCTAAGCCTAGTGGTCCCCTAGCCCTAGCCTAAGCCTATGGGTGCCGTAGCCTTAGCCTAGGGGTGTCCTATCCTAAGCCTAGGGGAGTCCTAGCTTTAGCCTAAGCCTAGGGGTGCCCTAGCCTAAGCCTAGGGGTGCCTTAGCCTAAGCCTAGGGGTCCCCTAGCCTTAGCCTAAGCCTATGGGTGCCCGAGCCTAAGCCAAGGGTTGCCCTACCCTAAGCCTAGGGGTGCCCTAGCCTTAGGCTAGGGGAGCCCTAGCCTTAGCCTACGCCTAGGGTACCCTAGCCTAAGCTTAGGGGTGCCCTAGCCTAAGCCTAGGGCTGCCCTAGCCTAAGCCTAGGGGTGCCCTAGCCAAAGCCTAGCGGTGCCCTAGCCTAAGCCTAGGGGTGCCCTAACCTAAGCCTAGGAGTGCCTTAGCCTAAGCCTAGTGGTCCCCTAGCCCTAGCCTAAGCCTATGGGTGCCGTAGCCTTAGCCTAGGGGTGTCCTATCCTAAGCCTAGGGGAGTCCTAGCTTTAGCCTAAGCCTAGGGGTGCCCTAGCCTAAGCCTAGGGGTGCCTTAGCCTAAGCCTAGGGGTCCCCTAGCCTTAGCCTAAGCCTATGGGTGCCCGAGCCTAAGCCAAGGGTTGCCCTACCCTAAGCCTAGGGGTGCCCTAGCCTTAGGCTAGGGGAGCCCTAGCCTTAGCCTACGCCTAGGGTACCCTAGCCTAAGCTTAGGGGTGCCCTAGCCTGAGCCTGGGGGTGCACCAGCCTTAGCCTACGGGTGCCCTAGCCTGAGGCCAGGGGAGCCCTAGATTTAGTCTAGCCTAGGATTGCCCTAGCCTAAGCCTAGGGGTGCCATAGCCAGTGTCTAGGGGTGCCCTAGCCTGAGGCTAGGAGAGCCGAAGACTTAGCCTAAGCCTAGGGGTGCCCTAGCCTAAGCCTAAGGGTGCCCTACCCTGAGCCTAGGGGTGCCTTACCCTTAGGCTATGGGAGCCCTAGCCTTTGCCCAAACCTAGGGGTGCCCTAGCCTAAGCCTAGGGGTGCCCTAGCCTAAGGCTAAGGGTGCCCTTGCCTAAGCCTACGGGTGCTCTAGCCTAAGCCTAGGGGTGCCCTTGCCTTAGGCTAGACGAGCCCTAGCCTTAGCCTAAGCCTAGGGCTGCCCTAGCCTAAGCCTAGGGGTGCCCTAGCCAAAGCCTAGGGGTGCCCTAGCCTAAGCCTAGGGGTGCCCTAGCCTAAGCCTAGGGGTGCCTTAGCCTAAGCCTAGGGGTCCCCTAGCCCTAACCTAAGCCTATGGGTTCTGTAGCCTTAGCCTAGGGGTGTCCTATCCTAAGCCTAGGGGAGTCCTAGCTTTAGCCTAAGCCTAGGGGTGCCCTAGCCTAAATCTAGGGGTGCCCTAGCCTAAGCGTAGGGGTGGTTTAGCCTAAGCCTAGGGGTCCCCTAGCCTTAGCCTAAGCCTATGGGTGCCCGAGCCTAAGCCAAGGGTTGCCCTTCCCTAAGCATAGGGGTGCCCTAGCCTTAGGGTAGGGGACCCCTAGCCTTAGCCTAAGCCTAGGGGAGCCAAAGCCTAAGCCTACGGGTGACCTAAACTAAGCCTAGGGGTGCCCTTGCCTTATGCTAGGGGAGCCCTAGCCTTAGCCTAATCCTAGGGGTGCCCTAGCCTAAGCCTAGGGCTGCCCTTGCCTACGCCTAGGGGTGCATTAGCCTAAGCCTAGAGGTGCCCTAGCCTAAGCCTAGGGGTACCCTAGCCTTAGGCTAGGAGAGCCCTAGCCTTAGCCTAAGCCTAGGGCTGCCCTATGCTTAGGCTAGGGGAGCCCTAACCTTAGAGTAAGCCTAGGGGTGCATTAGCCTAAGCCTTGGGGTGCCCTAGCCTAAGCCTAGGGGTGCCTTAGACAAAGCCTAGGGGTGCCCTAGCCTTAGGCTAGGGGAGCCCTAACCTTAGCCTAATCCTAGGGGTGCCCTAACTTAAGCCTAGGAGTGCACTAGACTAAGCCTAGAAGTTCCTGATCCTAAGCCTAAGTGTGTCCTTGCCAAAGCCTAGGGGTGCCCTAGCCTTAGGCTAGGGGAGCCCTAGCCTTAGCCTAAGCCTACGGGTGCCATATCTTAAGCCTAGGGGTGCCCTAGCCTAAGCCTAGGGGTGCCCTAGTCTTAGGCTAGGGGAGCCCTAGCCTTATCCTATACCTAGGGGTGCCCTAGTCTTAGGCTAGGGTAACCCGAGCCTTAGTCCAAGCCTCGGGGTACCCTAGCCTAAGCCTAGGGGTGACAATCCTTAGGCTAGGGGATTCCTCGCCCTAGCCTAAGCTTAGGGTTGCCCCAGCCTAAGCCTAGGGGTGCCCTAGCCTACGTCTAGGGGTGCCTAGCCTAAGCATAGGGGTGCCCTAACCTAAGTTTACGGGTTCCCTACCTAAGCCTAGGGGTGCCCTAGCCTTAGGCTAGGGAAGCCCTAGCCTTAGCCTAAGCCTAGGGGTGCCCAAGCCTAGGCCTAGGGGTGCCCTAGCCTAAGCCTAGGGGTGCCCTAGCCTAAGCTTAGGGGAGCCCTAGCCTAAGCCTAGGGGTGCCCTAGTCTAAGCCTAAGGGTGCCCTAGCCTTAGACTAGGGGATCCCTAGCCTTAGCCTAAGCCTCGGGGTGCCCTTGCCTAAGCCTAAGCCTAGGGGTGCCCTAGCCTAAGCCTAGGGGTGCCCTAGCCTAAGCCCTGGGGTGCCTTAACCTAAGCCTAGGGGTCCCCTAGCCCTAGCCTAAGCCTAGGGGTGGCGTTGCCTTAGCCTAGGGGTGCCCTAGCCTAAGCCTAGGGGAGTCCTAGCTTTAGCCTAAGACTAGGGGTGCCCTAGCCTAAACCTAGGGTTGCCTTAACCTAAGCATAGGGGTGGTTTAGCCTAAGCCTAGGGGTCCCCTAGCCTTAGCCTAAGCCTAGGGGTGCCCGAGCCTAAACCTAGGGTTGCCCTACCCTAAGCCTAGGGGTGCCCTAGCCTTAGGCTAGGGGAGCCCTAGCCTTAGCCTACGCCTAGGGTGCCCTAGCCTAAGCTTAGGTGTGCCCTAGCCTAAGCCTAGGGGTGCCCTAGCCTAAGCCTAGGGGTGCCCTTGCCTGAGCCTGGGGGTGCACCAGCCTTAGCCTATGGGTGCCCTAGCCTGAGGCCAGGGGAGCCCTAGATTTAGTCTAGCCTAAGATTGCCCTAGCCTAAGCCTAGGGGTGCCATAGCCAGTGTCTAGGGGTGCCCTAGCCTGAGGCTAGGAGAGCCGTAGACTTAGCCTAAGCCAAGGGGTGTCCTAGCCTAAGCCTACGTGTGCCCTAGCCTAAGCTTAGGGTTGCCCTAGCCTGAGCCTAGGGGTGCCCTAGCCTTAGGCTATGGGAGCCCTAGCCTTTGTCCAAGCCTAGGGGTGCACTAGCCTAAACCTAGGGGTGCCCTAGCCTAAGGCTAAGGGTGCCCTTGCCTAAGCCTACGGGGGCTCTAGCCTAAGCCTAGGGGTGCCCTAGCCTTAGGCTAGGCGAGCCCTAGCCTTAGCCTAAGCCTAGGGCTGCCCTAGCCTAAGCCTAGGGCTGCCCTAGCCAAAGCATAGGGGTGCCCTAGCCTGAGCCTGGGGGTGCACCAGCCTTAGCCTATGGGTGCCCTAGCCTGAGGCCAGGGGAGCCCTAGATTTAGTCTAGCCTAGGATTGCCCTAGCCTAAGCCTAGGGGTGCCATAGCCAGTGTCTAGGGGTGCCCTAGCCTGAGGCTAGGAGAGCCGAAGACTTAGACTAAGCCTAGGGGTGCCCTAGCCTAAGCCTAAGGGTGCCCTAGCCTGAGCCTAGGGGTGCCTTAGCCAGTGTCTAGGGGTGCCCTAGCCTAAGGCTAAGGGTGCCCTTGCCTAAGCCTATGGGTGCTCTAGCATAAGCCTAGGGGTGCCCTTGCCTTAGGCTAGGCGAGCCCTAGCCTTAGCCTAAGCCTAGGGCTGCCCTAGCCTAAGCCTAGGGGTGTCCTAGCCTAAGCCTAGGGGTGCCCTAGCCTAAGCCTAGGGGTGCCTTAGCCTAAGCCTAGGGGTCCCCTAGCCCTAGCCTAAGCCTATGGGTGCCGTAGCCTTAGCCTAGGGGTGTCCAATCCTAAGCCTAGGGGAGTCCTAGCTTTAGCCTAAGCCTAGGGGTGCCCTAGCCTAAATCTAGGGGTGCCCTAGCCTAAGCGTAGGGGTGGTTTAGCCTAAGCCTAGGGGTCCCCTAGCCTTAGCCTAAGCCTATGGGTGCCTGAGCCTAAGCCAAGGGTTGCCCTACCCTAAGCCTAGGGGTGCCCTAGCCTTAGGCTAGGGGAGCCCTAGCCTTAGCCTACGCCTAGGGTGCCCTAGCCTAAGCTTAGGGGAGCCCTAGCCTAAGCCTAGGCGTGCCCTAGCCTAAGCCTAGGGGTGCCCTTGCCTGAGCCTGGGCGTGCACCAGCCTTAGCCTACGGGTGCCTTAGTCTGAGGCCAAGGGAGCCCTAGATTTAGTCTAGCCTAGGATTGCCCTAGCCTAAGCCTAGGGGTGCCATAGCCAGTGTCTAGGGGTGCCCTAGCCTGAGGCTAGGAGAGCCGTAGAGTTAGCCTAAGCCTAGGGGTGCCCTAGCCTAAGCCTAAGGGTGCCCTAGCCTGAGCCTAGGGGTGCCTTAGCCTTAGGCTATGGGAGCCCTAGCCTTTGCCCAAGCCTAGGGGTGCCCTAGCCTAAGCCTAGGGGTGCCCTAGCCTAAGGCTAAGGGTGCCCTTGCCTAAGCCTACGGGTGCTCTAGCCTAAGCCTAGGGGTGCCCTTGCCTTAGGCTAGGCGAGCCCTAGCCTTTGCCTAAGCCTAGGGCTGCCCTAGCCTAAGCCTTGGGGTGCCCTAGCCAAAGCCTAGGGGTGCCCTAGCCTTAGGCTAGGGGTGCCCTAGCCTAAGCCTAGGGGTGCCCTAGCCTAAGCCTAGGGGTGCCCTAGCCTAAGCCTAGGGGTGCCCAGCCCTTAGGATAGGGGATCCCTAGCCTTAGCCTAAGCCTATGGCAGCCCTAGCGTAAGCCTAGGGGTACCCTAGCCTAAGCCTAGGGGTGCCCTAGCCTAAGCCTAGGGGTGCCCTAGCCTAAGCCTAGGGGTGCCCTAAACTAAGCCTAGGGGTGCCCTAGCCTAAGCCTAGGGGTGCCCTTGCCTTAGGCTAGGGGAGCCCTAGCCTTAGCCTAATCCTAGGGGTGCCCTAGCCTAAGCCTAGGGCTGCCCTTGCCTATGCCTAGGGGTGCCCTAGCCTAAGCCTAGGGGTGCCCTAGCCTAAGCCTAGGGGTGCCTTAGCCTAAGCCTATGGGTCCCCTAGCCCTAGCCTAAGCCTAGGGGTGCCGTAGCCTTAGCCTAGGGGTGCCCTAGCCTAAGCCTAGGGGAGTCCTAGCTTTAGCCTAAGCCTAGGGGGTGCCCTAGCCTAAACCTAGGGGTGCCCTAGCCTAAGCGTAGGGGTGGTTTAGCCTAAGCCTAGGGGTCCCTTGCCTTAGCCTAAGCCTAGGGGTGCCCGAGCCTAAGCCTAGGGTTGCCCTACCCTAAGCCTAGGGGTGCCCTAGCCTAAGCCTAGGGGTGCCCTAGCTTAAGCCAAGGGGTGCCCATGCCTGAGCCTAGGGGTGCACCAGACTGAGCTTACGGGTGCCCTAGCCTGAGGCTAGGGGAGCCCTAGATTTAGTCTAGCCTAGGATTGCCCTAGCCTAAGCCTAGGGCTGCCATAGCCAGTGTCTAGGGGTGCCCTAGCCTGAGGCTAGGGGAGCCGTAGACTTAGCCTAAGCCTAGGGGTGCCCTAGCCTAAGCGTAGGGGTGCCCTAGCCTAAGCCTAGGGGTGCCCTAGCCAGAGCCTAGGGGTGCCCTAGCCTTAGGCTATGGGAACCCTAGCCTTTGCCCAAGCCTAGGGGTGCAATAGCCTAAGCCTAGGGGTGCCCTAACCTAAGCCTAGGGGTGACCTAGCCTAAGCCTAGGGGTGCCCAGCCCTTAGGCTAGGGGATCCCTAGCCTTAGCCTAAGCCTATGGCTGCCCTAGCCTAAGCCTAGGGGTGCCCTACCCTAAGCCTAGGGGTGCCCTAGCCTAAGCCTAGGGTTGCCCTAAACTAAGCCTAGGGGTGCCCTAGCCTAAGCCTAGGGGTGCCCTAGCCAAAGTCTAGGGGTGCCCTAGCCTTAGCCTAGGGGTGCCCTAGCCAAAGTATAGGGGTGCCCTAGCCTAAGCCTAGGGGTGACTTAGCCTTAGGCTAGGGGATCCCTAGCCTTAGCCTAAGCCTAGGGGAGCCAAAGCCTAAGCCTACGGGTGACCTAAACTAAGCCTAGGGGTGCCCTTGCCTTAGGCTAGGGGAGCCCTAGCCTTACCCTAATCCTAGGGGTGCCCTAGCCTAAGCCTAGGGCTGCCCTTGCCTACGCCTAGGGGTGCATTAGCCTAAGCCTAGGGGTTCCCTAGCCTAAACCTAGGGGTACCCTAGCCTTAGGCTAGGAGAGCCCTAGCCTTAGCCTAAGCCTAGGGCTGCCCTAGGCTTAGGCTAGGGGAGCCCTAACCTTAGCGTAAGCCTAGGGGTGCATTAGCCTAAGCCTTGGGGTGCCCTAGCCTAAGGCTAGGGGTGCCTTAGACAAAGCCTAGGGGTGCCCTAGCCTTAGGCTAGGGGAGCCCTAACCTTAGCCTAATCCTAGGGGTGCCCTAACTTAAGCCTAGGAGTGCACTAGACTAAGCCTAGAAGTTCCTGATCCTAAGCCTAGGGGTGCCCTAGCCTAAGCCCAGGGGTGCCCTAGTCTTAGGCTAGGGGAGCCCTAGCCTTATCCTATACCTAGGGGTGCCCTAGCCTTAGGCTAGGGTAACCCGAGCCTTAGTCCAAGCCTCGGGGTACCCTAGCCTAAGCCTAGGGGTGACTATCCTTAGGCTAGGGGATTCCTCGCCCTAGCCTAAGCTTAGGGTTGCCCCAGCCTAAGCCTAGGGGTGCCCTAGCCTATGTCTAGGGGTGCCTAGCCTAAGCATAGGGGTGCCCTAACCTAAGTTTAGGGGTTCCCTACCTAAGCCTAGGGGTGCCCTAGCCTTAGGCTAGGGAAGCCCTAGCCTTAGCCTAAGCCTAGGGGTGCCCTAGCCTAGGCCTAGGGGTGCCCTAGCCTAAGCCTAGGGGTGCCCTAGCCTAAGCCTAGGGGAGCCCTAGCCTAGCCTAGGGGTGCCCTAGTCTAAGCCTAAGGGTGCCCTAGCCTTAGACTAGGGGAGCCCTAGCGTTAACCTAGGGGTGCCCTAGCCTAAGCCCTGGGGTGCCTTAACCTAAGCCTAGGGTTCCCCTAGCCCTAGCCTAAGCCTAGAGGTGCCATTGCCTTAGCCTAGGGGTGCCCTAGCCTAAGCCTAGGGGAGTCCTACCTTTAGCCTAAGACTAGGGGTGCCCTAGCCTAAACCTAGGGTTGCCCTAGCCTAAGCATAGGGGTGGTTTAGCCTAAGCCTAGGGGTCCCCTAGCCTTAACCTAAGCCTAGGGGTGCCCGAGCCTAAGCCTAGGGTTGCCCTACCCTAAGCTTACGGGTGCCCTAGCCTTAAGCTAGGGGAGCCCTAGACTTAGCCTACGCCTAGGGTGCCCTAGCCTAAGCTTAGGGGTGCCCTAGCCTAAGCCTAGGGGTGCCCTAGCCTAAGCCTAGGGGTGCCCTTGGCTGAGCCTGGGGGTGCACCAGCCTTAGCCTACGGGTGCCCTAGCCGGAGCCCAGGGGAGCCCTAGATTTAGTCTAGCCTAGGATTTCCCTAGCCTAAGCCAAGGGGTGCCATAGCCAGTGTCTAGGGGTGCCCTAGCCTGAGGCTAGGAGAGCCGTGGATTTAGCCTAAGCCTAGGGGTGTCCTAGCCTAAGCCTACGGGTGCCTTAGCCTAAGCCTAGGGTTGCCCTAGCCTGAGCCTAGGGGTGCCCTAGCCGTAGGCTATGGGAGCCCTAGCCTTTGTCCAAGCCTAGGGGTGCCCTAGCCTAAACCTAGGGGTGCCCTAGCCTAAGGCTAAGGGTGCCCTTGCCTAAGCCTACGGGTGCTCTAGCCTAAGCCTAGGGGTGCCCTAGCCTTAGGCTAGGCGAGCCCTAGACTTAGCCTAAGCCTAGGGCTGCCCTAGCCTAGGCCTAGGGGTGCCCTAGCCAAAGCATAGGGGTGCCCTAGCCTTAGGCTAGGGGTGCCCTAGCCTAAGCCTAGGGGTGCCCTAGCCTTAGGCTAGGGGAGCCCTAGCCTTAGCCAAAGCCTAGGGGTGCCCTAGCCTAAGCCTAGGGGTGCCCTAGCCTAAGCCTAGGGGTGCCCTAGCCTAAGCCAAGGGGTGCCCTAGCCTAAGCCTAGGGGTGCCCTAACCTAAGCCTAGGGGTACCCAGCCCTTAGGATAGGGGATCCCTAGCCTTAGCCTAAGCCTAGGGGTGGCCTAGCCTAAGCCTAGGGGTGCCCTAAACTAAGCCTAGGGTTGCCCTAGCCTAAGCCTAGGGGTGCCCTTGCCTTAGGCTAGGTGAGCCCAAGCCTTAGCCAATCCTAGGGGTGCCCTAGCCTAAGCTTAGGGCTGCCCTAGCCTACGCCTAGGGGTGCCCTAGCCTAAGCTTAGGGGTGCCCTAGTCTAAGCCTAGGGGTACCCTAGCCTTAGGCTAGGAGAGCCCTAGCCTTAGCCTAAGCCTAGGTCTGCCCTAGCCTTAGGCTAGGGGAGCCCTAACCTTAGCGTAAGCCTAGGGGTGCATTAGCCTAAGCCTTGGGGTGCCATAGCCTAAGCCTAGGGGTGAGCTAAACTAAGCATAGGGGTGCCCTAGCCTTAGGCTAGGGGAGCCCTAGCCTTAGCCTAATCCTAGGGGTGCCCTAGCGTAAGCCTAGGAGTGCACTAGCCTAAGCCTAGAAGTTCCTGATCCTAAGCCTAGGGGTGTCCTTGCCAAAGCCTAGGGGGGCCCTAGCCTTAGGTTAGTGGAGCCCTAGCCTTATCCTAAACCTAGGGGTGCCCTAGCCTTAGGCAATCGTAACCCGAGCCTTAGTCCAAGCCTAGGGGTACCCTAGCCTAAGCCTAGGGGTGCCCTATCCTTAGGCTAGGGGAGTCCTCGCCTTAGCCGAAGCCTTGGGGTGCCCTAGCCTAAGCCTAGGGGTGCCCTAGCCTAAGTCTAGGGGTGCCGTAGCCTAAGCCTAGGGGTACCCTAGCCTTTGGCAAGTGGAGCCCTAGCCTTAGCCTAAGCTTAGGGGTGCCCCAGCCTAAGCCTAGGGGTGCCCTAGCCTACATCTAGGGGTGCCTAGCCTAAGCATAGGTGTGCCCTAAACTAAGTTTAGGGGTTCCCTACCTAAGCCTAGGGGTGCCCTAGCCTAGGTCTAGGGGTGCCCTAGCCTAAGCCTAGGGGTGCCCTAGCCTAAGTCTAGGGATCCCTAGCCTAAGCCTAGGGGTGCCCTAGTCTAAGCCTAAGGGTGCCCTAGCCTTAGACTAGGGGAGCCCTAGCCTTAGCCTAAGCCTAGGGGTGCCCTTGCCTAAGCCTAAGCCTAGGGGTGCCCTAGCCTAAGCCTAGGGGTGCCTTAGCCTAAGCCTAGGGGTTCCTTAGCCTAAGCCTAGGGGTCCCCTAGCCCTACCCTAAGCCTAGGGGTGCCCTAGCCTAAGCGTAGGGGTGGTTTAGCCTAAGCCTAGGGGTCCCCTAGCCTTAGCCTAAGCCTAGGGGTGTCCGAGCCTAAGCCTAGGGTTGCCCTACCCTAAGCATAGTGGTGCCCTAGCCTTAGGCTAGGGGAGCCCTAGCCTTAGCCTACGCATAGGGTGCCCTATCCTAAGCTTAGGGGTGCCCTAGCCTAAGCCTACGGGTGCCCTAGCCTAAGCCTAGGGGTGCCCTTGCCTGAGCCTAGGGGTGCACAAGCCTGAGCCTACGGGTGCCCTAGCCTGAGGCTAGGGGAGCCCTAGATTTAGTCTAGCCTAGGATTGCCCTAGCCTAAGCCTAGGGGTGCCATAGCCAGTGTCTAGGACTGCCCTAGCCTGAGGCTAGGGGAGCCGTAGACTTAGCCTAAGCCTAGGGGTGCCCTAGCCTAAGCCTAGGGGTGCCTTAGCCTAAGCCTAGGGGTGCCCTAGCCTGAGCTTAGGGGTGCCCTAGCCTTAGGCTATGGGAGCCCTAGCCTTTGCCCAAGCCTAGGGGTGCCCTAGCCTAAACTTAGGGGTGCCCTAGCCTAAGCCTAGGGGTGCCCTAGCCTTAGGCTAGGGGTGCCCTAGCCTAAGCCTAGGGGTGCCCTAGCCTTAGGCTAGGGGAGCCCTAGCCTTAGCCTAAGCCTAGGGGTGCCCTAGCCTAAGCCTAGCGAGCCCTAGCCTAAGCCTAGGGTGCCCTAACCTAAGCCTAGGGGTGCCCTACCCTAAGCCTAGGGGTGCCCAGCCCTTAGTCTAGGGGATCCCTAGCCTTAGCCTAAGCCTATGGCTGCCCTAGCCTAAGCCTAGGGGTGCCCTAGCCTAAGCCTTGGGGTGCCCTAGCCTAAGCCTAGGGGTGCCCTAGCCTAAGCCTAGGGGTGCCCTAAACTAAGCCTAGGGGTGCCCTAGCCTAAGCCTAGGCGTGCCCTAGCCAAAGTCTAGGGGTTCCCTAGCCTAAGCTTAGGGGTGCCTTAGCCTTAGGCTAGGGGATCCCTAGACTTAGCCTAAGCCTAGGGGAGCCAAAGCCTAAACCTAGGGGTGACCTAAACTAAGCCTAGGGGTGGCCTTGCCTTAGGCTAGGGGAGCCCTAGCCTTAGCCTAATCCTAGGGCTGCCCTAGGCTAAGCCAAGGGCTGCCCTAGCCTACGCCTAGGGGTGCCCTAGCCTAAGCCTAGGGGAGCCCTAGCCTTAGCCTAATCCTAGGGGTGCCCTAGCTTAAGCCTAGGAGTGCACTAGCCTAAGCCTAGAAGTTCCTGATCCTAAGCCTAGGGATGTCCTTGCCAAAGTCTAGGGGTGCCCTAGCCTTAGGCGAGGGGAGCCCTAGCCTTAGACTAAGCCTACGGGTGCCCTATCTTATGCCTAGGGGTGCCCTAGCCTAAGCCTAGGGGTGCCCTAGCCTAAGCCTAGGGGAGCCCTAGCCTAAGCCTAGCGGTGCCCTAGACTAAGCCTAAGGGTGCCCTAGCCTTAGACTAGGGGAGCCCTAGCCTTAGCCTAAGCCTAGGGGTGCCCTTGCCTAAGCCTAAGCCTAGGGGTGCCCTAGCCTAAGCCTAGGGGTGCCCTAGCCTAAGCCTAGGGGAGCCCTAGCCTAAGCCTAGGGGTGCCCTAAACTAAGCCTAAGGGTGCCCTAGCCTTAGACTAGGGGAGCCCTAGCCTTAGCCTAAGCCTAGGGGTGCCCTTGCCTAAGCCTAAGCCTAGGGGTTCCCTAGACTAAGCCTAAGGGTGCCCTAGCCTTAGACTAGGGGAGCCCTAGCCTTAGCCTAAGCCTAGGGGTGCCCTTGCCTAAGCCTAAGCCTAGGGGTGCCTTAGCCTAAGCCTAGGGGTCCCCTAGCCCTAGCCTAAGCCTAGAGGTGTCGTAGCCTTAGCCTAGGGGTGCCCTAGCCTAAGCCTAGGGGAGTCCTAGCTTTAGCCTAAGACTAGGGGTGCCCTAGCCTAAACCTAGGGGTGCCCTAGCCTAAGCATAGGGGTGGTTTAGACTAAGCCTAGGGGTCCCCTAGCCTTAGCCTAAGCCTAGGGGTGCCCGAACCTAAGCCTAGGGTTGCCCTACCCTAAGCCTAGGGGTGCCCTAGCCTTAGGCTAGGGGAGCCCTAGCCTTAGCCTACGCCTAGGGTGCCCTAGCCTAAGCTTAGGGGTGCCCTAGCCTAAGCCTAGGAGTGCCTGAGCCTAAGCCTAGGGGTGCCCTTGCCTGAGCCTGGGGGTGCACCAGCCTGAGCCTACGGGTACCCTAGCCTGAGGCTAGGGGAGCCCTAGATTTAGTCTAGCCTAGGAATGCCCTAGCCTAAGCCTAGGGGTGCCATAGCCAGTGTTTGGGGTGCCCTAGCCTGAGGCTAGGGGAGCCGTAGACTTAGCCTAAGCCTAGGGCTGCCATAGCCTAAGCCTAGGGGTGCCCTAGCCTAAGCCTAGGGGTGCCCTAGCTTAAGCCTAGGGGTGCCCTAGCCTGAGCCTAGGGGTGCCCTAGCCTAAGCCTAGGGGTGCCCTAGCCTAAGCCTAGGGGTACCCTAGCCTAAGCCTAGGGGTGCCGTAGCCTTAGGCGAGGGGAGCCCTAGCCTTAGCATAAGCCCACGGGTGCCCTAGTCTAAGCAAAGGGGTGCCCTTGTCTGAGGCTAGGGGAGCCCTAGCCTTAGCCTAAGCCTACGATTGCCCTAGCCTAAGCTTAGGGGTGCCCTAGCCTGAGTCTAGGGGTGCCCTAACCTGAGGTTAGTGGAGCCCTAGCCCTAGGCTAAGCCAAAGTGTGCCCTAGCTTAATCCTAGGGTTGCCCTAGCCTTAGTCTAGGGGAGCCATAGCCTTAGCCTAAGCCTTGGGGCGCCCTAGCCTAAGCCTAGGGCTGCCCTAGCCTAAGCCTCCGGGCGTCCTAGCCTAAGCCTAGGGGTGCCCTAGCCTAAGCCTAGGCGTGCCCTAGCCTTAGTCTAGGGGAGCCCTAGCCTTAGTCTAAGCCTTGGGGCGCCCTAGCCTAAACCTAGGGGTGCCCTAGCCTAAGCCTAGGGGTGCCCTAGCCTAAGCCTAGGGGTGCCCTAGCCTAAGCATAGGTGTGTCCTAGTCTAAGGCTAGGGGTGCCCTAGCCTTAGTCTAGTGGAGTCCTAGCCTTAGCTTAAACCTAGGGGTGCCCTATCCTAAGCCCAGGGGTGCCCTAGCCTAAGCCTAGGGGTCACCTAGTCTAAACCTAGGGGTGCCCTAGCCTTAGGGTAGTGGATCCCGAGCCTTAGTCCAAGCCTAGGGGTACCCTAGCCTAAGCCTAGGGGTGCCCTATCCTTAGGCCAGGGGAGTCCTCGCCTTAGCCGAAGCCTTGGGGTGCCCTAGCCTAAGCTTAGGGGTGCCATAGCCTAAGTCTAGGGGTGCCATAGCGTAAGCCTAGGGGTACCCTAGCCTTAGGCTAGGGGAGCCCTAGCCTTAGCCTAAGCTTAGCGGTGCCCCAGCCTAAGCCTAGGGGTGCCCTAGCCTACGTCTAGGGGTGCCTAGCCTAAGCATAGGGGTGCCCTAACCTAAGTTTAGGGGTTCCCTACCTAAGCCTAGGGGTGCCCTAGCCTTAGCCTAGGGAAGCCCTAGCCTTAGCCTAAGCCTAGGGCTGCCCTAGCCTAGGCCTTGGGGTGCCCTAGCCTAAGCCTCGGGGTGCCCTAGCCTAAGCCTAAGGAAGCCCTAGCCTAAGCCTAGGGGTGCCCTAGTCTAAGCCTAAGGGTGCCCTAGCCTTAGACTAGGGGAGCCCTAGCCTTAGCCTAAGCCTAGGGGTGCCCTTGCCTAAGCCTAAGCTTAGGGTTGCCCTAGCCTAAGCCTAGGGGTGCCGTAGCCTTAGCCTAGGGGTGCCCTAGCCTAAGCCTAGGGGAGTCCTAGCTTTAGCCTAAGCCTAGGGGTGCCCTAGCCTAAACCTAGGGGTGCCCTAGCCTATGCGTAGGGGTGGTTTACCCTAAGCCTAGGGTCCCCTAGCCTTAGCCTAAGTCTAGGGGTGCCCTAGCCTAAGCTTAGGGGTGCCCTAGCGTAAGCCTAGGGGTGCCCTAGCTTAAGCCTAGTGGTGCCCTAGCTTAAGCCTAGGGGTGCCCTAGCCTTAGGCTAGGGGAGCCCTAGCCTTAGTCTAAGCCTAGGGGTGCCCTAGCCTAAACCTAGGGGAGCCCTATCCTAAGGCTAGGGGAGCCCTAGCCTTAGCCTAGGCTATGGGTGCCCGAGCCTAAGGCTAAGGGAAGCCTAGCCTTAGCCTAAGCCTAGGGGAGCCCTAGCCTAAGCCTAGGGGTGCCCTAGTCTAAGCCTAAGGGTGCCCTAGCCTTAGACTAGGGGAGCCCTAGCCTTAGCCTAAGCCTAGGGGTGCCCTTGCCTAAGCCTAAGCCTAGGGTTGCCCTAGCCTAAGCCTAGGGGTGCCCTAGTCTAAGCCTAGGGGTGCCTTAGCCTAAGCCTAGGGGTCCCCTAGCCCTAGCCTAAGCCTAGGGGTGCCGTAGCTTTAGCCTAGGGGTGCCCTAGCCTAAGCCTAGGGGAGTCCTAGCTTTAGCCTAAGCCTAGGGGTGCCCTAGCCTAAACCTAGGGGTGCCCTAGCCTTAGGCTAGGGGAGCCCTAGCCTTAGCCTAAGCCTAGGGGTGCCCTAGCCTAAGCATAGGGGAGCCCTATCCTAAGGCTAGGGGAGCCCTAGCCTTAGCCTAGGCCTATGGGTGCCCGAGCCTAAGGCTAAGGGAAGCCTAGCCTTAGCCTAAGCCTAGGGGAGCCCGAGCCTAAGGCTAGGGGAGCCCAAGCCGAACCGTAGGGGTGCCCTAGGCTAAGGGTAGGGGAGACCTAGCCTTAGCCTAAGCCTAAAGGTGACCTAACCTAAGGTTAGGGGAGCACTAGCCTAAGGCTAGGGGAACCCTAGCCTAAGCCTAGGGGAGCCCTATCCTAAGGCTAGGGGAGCCCTAGCCTAAGCCTAGGGGTGCCCTAGCCTGAGCCTAGGGGTGCCCTAGCCTAAGCCTAGGGGTGCCCTAGCCTGAGCCTAGGGGTGCCCTAGCCTTAGGCTAGGGGAGCCGTAGCCTTAGCCTAAGGCTTGGGGTGCCCTAGCCTAAGCCTAGGTGTGCCCTAACCTAAGCGTAGGGGTGCCCTAGCCTAAGCCTAGGGGTGCCCTGGCCTAAGGCTAGCGGAGCCCTAGCCTAGGGCTCGGGAAGCCCTAGCCTAAGGCTAGGGGAGCCCTAGCCTTAGCATAAGCCTAGGGGTGCCCTAGCCTAAGGCTAGGGGAGCTCGAGCCTAGGCTACGGGAGCCCTAGCCTAAGCCTAGGGGAGCCCTACCCTTAGCTTAAGCCTAAGAGGTGCCCTAGCCAAGGCTAGGGGAGCATTATCCTAAGGCTAGGGGTGCCCTAGACATAGGCTAGTGGAGCCCTAGCCTTAGCCTAAGCCTAGGGGTGCCCTAGCCTAAGCCTAGGGGTGCCCTAGGGGAGCCCTAGCCTTAGGCTAGGGGAGCCCTAGCCTTAGCCCAAGCCTTGGGGTGCCCTAACGTAAGACTAGGGGAGCCCTAGTCTAAGGCTAGGGGAGCCCTAGCCTTGGCCTAAGCCTAGGTGTGCCCTAGGATAAGGCTAGGTGAGCCCTAGCCTAAGGCTAGGGGAGCCCTTGCCTTAGCTTAAGAATATGGGTGCCCTAGACCAAGCTAGGGGAGCCCTAGCCTAAAGCTAGGGGAGACCTAGCCTTAGCCTAAGCCAAGGGGTGCCCTGGCCTAAGGATAGGGTAGCCCTAGCCTAAGGCTAGGGGAGCCCTGGCCTAAGACTAGGGGTGCCCTGGCTTAAGGCTAGGAGAGCCCTGGCCTAAACTTTGGGGTGCCCTAGCCTAAGGCTAGGAGAGCCTTAGCCTAAGGCTAAGGGAGCCCTAGCATTAGCCTAAGCCTAGGGGTGCCCTAGCCTAAGGCTAGGGGAGCCCTAGCCTAAGGCTACGGGAGCCCTAGCCTTAGCCTAAGCCTAGGGGTGCCCTAGCCTAAGCCTAGGGGTGCCCTCGCCTAAGGCTAGGGGAGCCCTAGATAAGAGTAGGGGAGCCCTAGCCTTAGCCTAAGCTTAGGGGTGCCCTAGCCTAAGGCTAGGGGTACCAGAGCCTAAGGTACGGGAGCACGAGCTTAAGGCTAGGGGAACCAGAGTCTAAGGCTAGGGGAGCCCTAGCCTAAGCCTAGGGGTGCCCTAGCCTAAGGCTAGGAGAGCCCAAGCCTAAGGTTAGGGGAGCCCTAGCCTAAGCCTAAGCCTAGGGGTGCCCTAGCCTAAGCCTAGGGGTGCCCTAGCCTGAGCCTAAGGGTGCCCTAGCCTAAGCCTAGGGGTGCCCTAGCCTAAGCCTAGGGGTACCCTAGCCTAAGCCTAGGGGTGCCGTAGCCTTAGGCGAGGGGAGCCCTAGCCTTAGCATAAGCCCACGGGTGCCCTAGTCTAAGCAAAGGGGTGCCCTTGTCTGAGGCTAGGGGAGCCCTAGCCTTAGCCTAAGCTTACGATTGCCCTAGCCTAAGCTTAGGGGTGCCCTAGCCTGAGTCTAGGGGTGCCCTAACCTGAGGTTAGTGGAGCCCTAGCCCTAAGCTAAGCCTAATTGTGCCCTAGCTTAAGCCTAGGGTTGCCCTAGCCTTAGTCTAGGGGAGCCCTAGCTTTAGCCTAAGCATTGGGGCGCCCTAGCCTAAGCCTAGGGCTGCCCTAGCCTAAGCCTCCGGGCGTCCTAGCCTAAGCCTAGGGGTGCCCTAGCCTAAGCCTAGGCGTGCCTTAGCCTTAGTCTAGGGGAGCCCTAGCCTTTGCTTAAACCCTGGGAAGCCCCAGCCTAAACCTAGGGGTGCCCTAGCCTAAGCCTAGGGGTGCCCTAGCCTAAGCCTAGTGGTCCCCTAGTCTAAACCTAGGGGTGCCCTAGACTTAGGGTAGTGGATCCCGAGCCTTAGTCCAAGCCTAGGGGTACCCTAGCCTAAGCCTAGGGGTGCCCTATCCTTAGGCCAGGGGAGTCCTCGCCTTAGCCGAAGCCTTGGGGTGCCCTAGCCTAAGCTTAGGGGTGCCATAGCCTAAGTCTAGGGGTGCCATAGCCTATGCCTAGGGGTACCCTAGCCTTAGGCTAGGGGAGCCCTAGCTTTAGCCTAAGCTTAGGGGTGCCCCAGCCTAAGCCTAGGGGTGCCCTAGCCTACGTCTAGGGGTGCCTAGCCTAAGAATAGGGGTGCCCTAACCTAAGTTTAGGGGTTCCCTACCTAAGCCTAGGGGTGCCCTAGCCTAAGCCTAGGGGTGCCCTAGTCTAAGCCTAAGGGTGCCCTAGCCTTAGACTAGGGGAGCCCTAGCCTTACCCTAAGCCTAGGGGTGCCCTTGCCTAAGCCTAAGCCTAGGGTTGCCCTAGCCTAAGCCTAGGGGTGCCCTAGCCTAAGCCTAGGGGTGCCTTAGCCTAAGCCTAGGTGTCCCCTAGCCCTAGCCTAAGCCTAGGGGTGCCGTAGCCTTAGCCTAGGGGTGCCCTAGCCTAAGCCTAGGGGAGTCCTAGCGTTAGCCTAAGCCTAGGGGTGCCCTAGCCTGAACCTAGGGGTGCCCTAGCCTAAGCGTAGGGGTGGTTTACCCTAAGCCTAGGGTCCCCTAGCCTTAGCCTAAGCCTAGGGGTGCCCTAGCCTAAGCTTAGGGGTGCCCTAGCGTAAGCCTAGGGGTGCCCTAGCTTAAGCCTAGGGGTGCCCTAGCTTAAGCCTAGGGGTGCCCTAGCCTTAGGCTAGGGGAGCCCTAGGCTTAGTCTAAGCCTAGGGGTGCCCTAGCCTAAACCTAGGGGAGCCCTATCCTAAGGCTAGGGGAGCCCTAGCCTTAGCCTAGGCCTATGGGTGCCCGAGCCTAAGGCTAAGGGAAGCCTAGCCTTAGCCTAAGCTTTGGGGAGCCCTAGCCTAAGCCTAGGGGTGCCCTAGTCTAAGCCTAGGGGTGCCCTAGCCTTAGACTAGGGGAGCCCTAGCCTTAGCCTAAGCCTAGGGGTGCCCTTGCCTAAGCCTAAGCCTAGGGTTGCCCTAGCCTAACCCTAGGGGTGCCCTAGTCTAAGCCTAGGGGTGCCTTAGCCTAAGCCTAGGGGTCCCCTAGCCCTAGCCTAAGCCTAGGGGTGCCGAAGCCTTAGCCTAGGGGTGCCCTAGCCTAAGCCTAGGGGAGTCCTAGCTTTAGCCTAAGCCTAGGGGTGCCCTAGCCTAAACCTAGGGGTGCCCTAGCCTAAGCGTAGGGGTGGTTTACCCTAAGCCTAGGGTCCCCTAGCCTTAGCCTAAGCCTAGGGGTGCCCTAGCCTAAGCTTAGGGGTGCCCTAGCCTAAGCCTAGGGGTGCCCTAGCTTAAGCCTAGGGGTGCCCTAGCTTAAGCCTAGGGGTGCCCTAGCCTAAGCATAGGGGAGCCCTATCCTAAGGCTAGGGGAGCCCTAGCCTTAGCCTAGGCCTATGGGTGCCCGAGCCTAAGGCTAAGGGAAGCCTAGCCTTAGCCTAAGCCTAGGGGAGCCCGAGCCTAAGGCTAGGGGAGCCCAAGCCGAACCGTAGGGGTGCCCTAGGCTAAGGGTAGGGGAGACCTAGCCTTAGCCTAAGCCTAAAGGTGACCTAACCTAAGGTTAGGGGAGCACTAGCCTAAGGCTAGGGGAGCCCTAGCCTTAGCCCAAGCCTTGGGGTGCCCTAACGTAAGACTAGGGGAGCCCTTGCCTAAGGATAGGGTAGCCCTCGCCTTAGCCGAGGACTAGGGGAGCCCTAGCCTAAGGTTAGGGGAGCCCTAGCCTAAGCCTAGGGGAGCCCTAGCCTAAGGCTAGGGGTGCCCTAGCCTAAGCCTAGGGGTGCCCTAGCCTGAGCCTAGGGGTGCCCTAGCCTTAGGCTTGGGGAGCCGTAGCCTTAGCCTAAGGCTTGGGGTGCCCTAGCCTAAGCCTAGGTGTGCCCTAACCTAAGCGTAGGGGTGCCCTAGCCTAAACCTAGGGGTGCCCTGGCCTAAGCCTAGGGGTGCCCTAGCCTAAGCATAGGTGTGTCCTAGTCTAAGGCTAGGGGTGCCCTAGCCTTAGTCTAGTGGAGTCCTAGCCTTAGCCTAAACCTAGGGGTGCCCTATCCTAAGCCCAGGGGTGCCCTAGCCTAAGCCTAGGGGTCACCTAGTCTAAACCTAGGGGTGCCCTAGCCTTAGGGTAGTGGATCCCGAGCCTTAGTCCAAGCCTAGGGGTACCCTAGCCTAAGCCTAGGGGTGCCCTATCCTTAGGCCAGGGGAGTCCTCGCCTTAGCCGAAGCCTTGGGGTGCCCTAGCCTAAGCTTAGGGGTGCCATAGCCTAAGTCTAGGGGTGCCATAGCGTAAGCCTAGGGGTACCCTAGCCTTAGGCTAGGGGAGCCCTAGCCTTAGCCTAAGCTTAGCGGTGCCCCAGCCTAAGCCTAGGGGTGCCCTAGCCTACGTCTAGGGGTGCCTAGCCTAAGCATAGGGGTGCCCTAACCTAAGTTTAGGGGTTCCCTACCTAAGCCTAGGGGTGCCCTAGCCTTAGCCTAGGGAAGCCCTAGCCTTAGCCTAAGCCTAGGGCTGCCCTAGCCTAGGCCTTGGGGTGCCCTAGCCTAAGCCTCGGGGTGCCCTAGCCTAAGCCTAAGGAAGCCCTAGCCTAAGCCTAGGGGTGCCCTAGTCTAAGCCTAAGGGTGCCCTAGCCTTAGACTAGGGGAGCCCTAGCCTTAGCCTAAGCCTAGGGGTGCCCTTGCCTAAGCCTAAGCTTAGGGTTGCCCTAGCCTAAGCCTAGGGGTGCCGTAGCCTTAGCCTAGGGGTGCCCTAGCCTAAGCCTAGGGGAGTCCTAGCTTTAGCCTAAGCCTAGGGGTGCCCTAGCCTAAACCTAGGGGTGCCCTAGCCTAAGCGTAGGGGTGGTTTACCCTAAGCCTAGGGTCCCCTAGCCTTAGCCTAAGTCTAGGGGTGCCCTAGCCTAAGCTTAGGGGTGCCCTAGCGTAAGCCTAGGGGTGCCCTAGCTTAAGCCTAGGGGTGCCCTAGCTTAAGCCTAGGGGTGCCCTAGCCTTAGGCTAGGGGAGCCCTAGCCTTAGTCTAAGCCTAGGGGTGCCCTAGCCTAAACCTAGGGGAGCCCTATCCTAAGGCTAGGGGAGCCCTAGCCTTAGCCTAGGCTATGGGTGCCCGAGCCTAAGGCTAAGGGAAGCCTAGCCTTAGCCTAAGCCTAGGGGAGCCCTAGCCTAAGCCTAGGGGTGCCCTAGTCTAAGCCTAGGGGTGCCCTAGCCTTAGACTAGGGGAGCCCTAGCCTTAGCCTAAGCCTAGGGGTGCCCTTGCCTAAGCCTAAGCCTAGGGTTGCCCTAGCCTAAGCCTAGGGGTGCCCTAGTCTAAGCCTAGGGGTGCCTTAGCCTAAGCCTAGGGGTCCCCTAGCCCTAGCCTAAGCCTAGGGGTGCCGTAGCTTTAGCCTAGGGGTGCCCTAGCCTAAGCCTAGGGGAGTCCTAGCTTTAGCCTAAGCCTAGGGGTGCCCTAGCCTAAACCTAGGGGTGCCCTAGCCTTAGGCTAGGGGAGCCCTAGCCTTAGCCTAAGCCTAGGGGTGCCCTAGCCTAAGCATAGGGGAGCCCTATCCTAAGGCTAGGGGAGCCCTAGCCTTAGCCTAGGCCTATGGGTGCCCGAGCCTAAGGCTAAGGGAAGCCTAGCCTTAGCCTAAGCCTAGGGGAGCCCGAGCCTAAGGCTAGGGGAGCCCAAGCCGAACCGTAGGGGTGCCCTAGGCTAAGGGTAGGGGAGACCTAGCCTTAGCCTAAGCCTAAAGGTGACCTAACCTAAGGTTAGGGGAGCACTAGCCTAATGCTAGGGGAACCCTAGCCTAAGCCTAGGGGAGCCCTATCCTAAGGCTAGGGGAGCCCTAGCCTAAGCCTAGGGGTGCCCTAGCCTGAGCCTAGGGGTGCCCTAGCCTAAGCCTAGGGGTGCCCTAGCCTGAGCCTAGGGGTGCCCTAGCCTTAGGCTAGGGGAGCCGTAGCCTTAGCCTAAGGCTTGGGGTGCCCTAGCCTAAGCCTAGGTGTGCCCTAACCTAAGCGTAGGGGTGCCCTAGCCTAAGCCTAGGGGTGCCCTGGCCTAAGGCTAGCGGAGCCCTAGCCTAGGGCTCGGGAAGCCCTAGCCTAAGGCTAGGGGAGCCCTAGCCTTAGCATAAGCCTAGGGGTGCCCTAGCCTAAGGCTAGGGGAGCTCGAGCCTAGGCTACGGGAGCCCTAGCCTAAGCCTAGGGGAGCCCTACCCTTAGCTTAAGCCTAAGAGGTGCCCTAGCCAAGGCTAGGGGAGCATTATCCTAAGGCTAGGGGTGCCCTAGACATAGGCTAGTGGAGCCCTAGCCTTAGCCTAAGCCTAGGGGTGCCCTAGCCTAAGCCTAGGGGTGCCCTAGGGGAGCCCTAGCCTTAGGCTAGGGGAGCCCTAGCCTTAGTCCAAGCCTTGGGGTGCCCTAACGTAAGACTAGGGGAGCCCTAGTCTAAGGCTAGGGGAGCCCTAGCCTTGGCCTAAGCCTAGGTGTGCCCTAGGATAAGGCTAGGTGAGCCCTAGCCTAAGGCTAGGGGAGCCCTTGCCTTAGCTTAAGAATATGGGTGCCCTAGACCAAGCTAGGGGAGCCCTAGCCTAAAGCTAGGGGAGACCTAGCCTTAGCCTAAGCCAAGGGGTGCCCTGGCCTAAGGATAGGGTAGCCCTAGCCTAAGGCTAGGGGAGCCCTGGCCTAAGACTAGGGGTGCCCTGGCTTAAGGCTAGGAGAGCCCTGGCCTAAACTTTGGGGTGCCCTAGCCTAAGGCTAGGAGAGCCTTAGCCTAAGGCTAAGGGAGCCCTAGCATTAGCCTAAGCCTAGGGGTGCCCTAGCCTAAGGCTAGGGGAGCCCTAGCCTAAGGCTACGGGAGCCCTAGCCTTAGCCTAAGCCTAGGGGTGCCATAGCCTAAGTCTAGGGGTGCCATAGCGTAAGCCTAGGGGTACCCTAGCCTTAGGCTAGGGGAGCCCTAGCCTTAGCCTAAGCTTAGCGGTGCCCCAGCCTAAGCCTAGGGGTGCCCTAGCCTACGTCTAGGGGTGCCTAGCCTAAGCATAGGGGTGCCCTAACCTAAGTTTAGGGGTTCCCTACCTAAGCCTAGGGGTGCCCTAGCCTTAGCCTAGGGAAGCCCTAGCCTTAGCCTAAGCCTAGGGCTGCCCTAGCCTAGGCCTTGGGGTGCCCTAGCCTAAGCCTCGGGGTGCCCTAGCCTAAGCCTAAGAAAGCCCTAGCCTAAGCCTAGGGGTGCCCTAGTCTAAGCCTAAGGGTGCCCTAGCCTTAGACTAGGGGAGCCCTAGCCTTAGCCTAAGCCTAGGGGTGCCCTTGCCTAAGCCTAAGCTTAGGGTTGCCCTAGCCTAAGCCTAGGGGTGCCGTAGCCTTAGCCTAGGGGTGCCCTAGCCTAAGCCTAGGGGAGTCCTAGCTTTAGCCTAAGCCTAGGGGTGCCCTAGCCTAAACCTAGGGGTGCCCTAGCCTAAGCGTAGGGGTGGTTTACCCTAAGCCTAGGGTCCCCTAGCCTTAGCCTAAGTCTAGGGGTGCCCTAGCCTAAGCTTAGGGGTGCCCTAGCGTAAGCCTAGGGGTGCCCTAGCTTAAGCCTAGGGGTGCCCTAGCTTAAGCCTAGGGGTGCCCTAGCCTAAACCTAGGGGAGCCCTATCCTAAGGCTAGGGGAGCCCTAGCCTTAGCCTAGGCTATGGGTGCCCGAGCCTAAGGCTAAGGGAAGCCTAGCCTTAGCCTAAGCCTAGGGGAGCCCTAGCCTAAGCCTAGGGGTGCCCTAGTCTAAGCCTAAGGGTGCCCTAGCCTTAGACTAGGGGAGCCCTAGCCTTAGCCTAAGCCTAGGGGTGCCCTTGCCTAAGCCTAAGCCTAGGGTTGCCCTAGCCTAAGCCTAGGGGTGCCCTAGTCTAAGCCTAGGGGTGCCTTAGCCTAAGCCTAGGGGTCCCCTAGCCCTAGCCTAAGCCTAGGGGTGCCGTAGCTTTAGCCTAGGGGTGCCCTAGCCTAAGCCTAGGGGAGTCCTAGCTTTAGCCTAAGCCTAGGGGTGCCCTAGCCTAAACCTAGGGGTGCCCTAGCCTTAGGCTAGGGGAGCCCTAGCCTTAGCCTAAGCCTAGGGGTGCCCTAGCCTAAGCATAGGGGAGCCCTATCCTAAGGCTAGGGGAGCCCTAGCCTTAGCCTAGGCCTATGGGTGCCCGAGCCTAAGGCTAAGGGAAGCCTAGCCTTAGCCTAAGCCTAGGGGAGCCCGAGCCTAAGGCTAGGGGAGCCCAAGCCGAACCGTAGGGGTGCCCTAGGCTAAGGGTAGGGGAGACCTAGCCTTAGCCTAAGCCTAAAGGTGACCTAACCTAAGGTTAGGGGAGCACTAGCCTAATGCTAGGGGAACCCTAGCCTAAGCCTAGGGGAGCCCTATCCTAAGGCTAGGGGAGCCCTAGCCTAAGCCTAGGGGTGCCCTAGCCTGAGCCTAGGGGTGCCCTAGCCTAAGCCTAGGGGTGCCCTAGCCTGAGCCTAGGGGTGCCCTAGCCTTAGGCTAGGGGAGCCGTAGCCTTAGCCTAAGGCTTGGGGTGCCCTAGCCTAAGCCTAGGTGTGCCCTAACCTAAGCGTAGGGGTGCCCTAGCCTAAGCCTAGGGGTGCCCTGGCCTAAGGCTAGCGGAGCCCTAGCCTAGGGCTCGGGAAGCCCTAGCCTAAGGCTAGGGGAGCCCTAGCCTTAGCATAAGCCTAGGGGTGCCCTAGCCTAAGGCTAGGGGAGCTCGAGCCTAGGCTACGGGAGCCCTAGCCTAAGCCTAGGGGAGCCCTACCCTTAGCTTAAGCCTAAGAGGTGCCCTAGCCAAGGCTAGGGGAGCATTATCCTAAGGCTAGGGGTGCCCTAGACATAGGCTAGTGGAGCCCTAGCCTTAGCCTAAGCCTAGGGGTGCCCTAGCCTAAGCCTAGGGGTGCCCTAGGGGAGCCCTAGCCTTAGGCTAGGGGAGCCCTAGCCTTAGCCCAAGCCTTGGGGTGCCCTAACGTAAGACTAGGGGAGCCCTAGTCTAAGGCTAGGGGAGCCCTAGCCTTGGCCTAAGCCTAGGT